>NC_139826.1:20423193-20668193 GCF_963691815.1 Echiichthys vipera
TACTACCATGATGAGTTGAAATCTGCTCGCAGCCTTTTCCCCTGCTTCCTGCTTACTCCCCTGTTCCTCGTCACTGAAAACAATACAAAAATAACACAAAAGCCGGTTCTCTCTTGTGCATTAGACAGTTTTTTTTTCTTGAACTTTGAACACAATTGGGAGATCCCTAAGGGAAAACAGCTGTAAAAAGTTATTCACCAACCTTGAAACTGTATAGCAGATTGTTTTGATAATTCAAGGTTGATTTAATAATTCAAGCCCCCTTTTTTCCACTGATTCTCATTAAACTCAACCTTCACACCTGAGAGTAATTTACATGAATGACGAGGAGCCGCCTCATATGGAGATGAACTGAAATGTTGATAGGGCTGGAAAGAAGACCATGATAGATATGATACAAATAATCTTGTTTTATTGAAAGTGTAGGTATTCACAGGTCCAAAATGTTAGACCTGATTGGAAAAAAACCTACCCAGACCCAAATGTGCATACATTTAAGGATACTGCACAGGGCCATGAGCACATACAGGCCCGGAGCAGAGGAATCAGAATATACCCAAGGTTATTGGATACTCTAGAGAACTCCAACACAGACAGCAGCATCATGTGCTATCGATTAACAAGATGCCTCAGTTAAAAAAGGCAGCGATAAAATAATAATGTCCTGAGAACATTAGTAAGTCATAGAAACTATTCAAAAAAAGTATTTGTTGTATTGTTTATCAAGACTAATTTATTGACATATTGAAAGTTCTATTTTCACCATCAATATTCTGTAACCAGCTCAAGTTAATATTGTTTTATACTAATATCCGTGATATAATCCCAAAATTATGTTGTCATTTGATGGTATACATTTTTTTTACATAGGCAACTGATTTCCTAAAAAAATCTTTCCATCTGAGGATATAAGTTACAATACCACATGATCCAACGCTGAAACAGTACTAAGTGTGCTCAGATCCAATCTGATATTAGACATAAACACATGAGACATGAGAGTAACATTTTAGCTCGGCCCAACTCAGGTCATGTGACAGGTTTCTGTTCTGAGAAACCTTATTAAAAGAGTTAAAGAAATGCAATTTTTCCCAGTGATGAACATGCCTCTGTCTTGTGTCTTTGTAGCGGAATGTGGAGGTCACATAACTAGAGCAGTGTCTGGACGGATTCTGTCTCCAGGATATCCTGCTCCGTACGACAACAACCTCCACTGTACCTGGACTATAGAGGCTGACACAGGAAAGACTATCAGGTAATTATAAAGCAGTTGGATATGATCACTGAAGCCACTGTATAATGATGGCCTGCAGTTATCTTGATTTTTTGTTATAAAGGAAGCTAGCCAAGAAATGTTTTTCATACAGAAATAAGACAACAAATACAGTAACAAGTATCTGCAGAATTGTTTTGCTTTGGCAACAATATGCCACATTTCCACTGTGTACATGCAGTGCTCTACTCAACTTAACTTGCTCTTTTTGGTTTTCCATTGGCAAAAGTTGTGGATAGTACCTTTTTTTCGGTAATACCTTGTTTATGTAGTAGGTGGGGATACTATCCACAGTTGAGTCAAGTCGAGTTGAGCCAAACGTGCTGTGGAAATTAGTATTATTGGCTAACTCTGCATGCACTATACAGGTAAACACTCACAGACTGTCAGGTAATGATACATTCACTAATTATAGATAAATGTTCACTGTCAAAGCATCTGCTGTGTAGGAGAGTGCACCACATTAGTCATTATGCCACCGTGGTGCTTCTCAACACATTGCGGCCACTGCTGACATTCCTGCGTGCGTGTGTGCGTGTGTGTGCGCGCGTGTGTGTGTGTGTGTGTGTGTGTGTGTGTGTGTGCGCGTGTTGCTTCATTTTATGTAATAGATGACTTGATTTTTGTAAAACGGCTGAATAAAGAACAGTTATTAATGTTTGTGTTGGATCTCTGACCTCCTGTGTAATTTCTGTGTTTTCTCAGCCTACACTTCATCGTCTTCGACACTGAGATCGGCCATGATATCCTGAGAGTTTGGGATGGTCCATCTGGGATGTCAGATGGGGGGATCCTGTTGAAAGAATGGTCAGGCCCAGCCTTACCTGAAGACATCCACTCAACTTTCAACACACTTACTCTGCAGTTTGATTCTGATTATTTCATCAGCAAGCAAGGATTTTCTATACAGTTTTCCAGTAAGTAGAACACACGTGGTAGAGGAAACTGACTGGCGGAGAACTATTAAAACTGTTCTGGTTTTGGGTTGTCTGTCTTACTCTTTCCCTCCTCATCCATTCATGAAGAAAATCCAATTACTGAATTAGCAATTAAATCAGCTAATTAACAAACTCCGCACCCATCACATATATAGTTACTTAGTTATTATATAAACCAAATTTTTAACGGCTATAAGAGAATTAATCTGGAATTATGGCTGGATTTAACAGGATTTCTGAAAAACCTTTAGCCAAAGAATCAAATGAGACATGTAATATTTCACCCTGGGACTTTTATGGGACTTAGGCTTACTAAGTACTGAAGGAGCCCACCAGAGACCTGTCACCCATTTTGGGTCATATCTCACAGATTAGGGAATGCAGTAACAAAACTCAGTGCTGATTCTTCTCAGGTTAGTAAAATGTTTACTAGTATACATAACAATGATAAATCTCACAGTTGTCTTTAAATGTCAATTTGTAGTTCTTTTTTATCATGCTCTCTCAAAGAGATGTCAATGAACACAAAACTATTGTTGCTGTTTCTTCCCATTTTTAAATAAGAAGCAACCTGGACAATAATGTGACTTCTTGAGTGCAGGGATGGCCTTTACTGTTTGAGCCACTGGACCCAAAAATATCTATGCACCGTCTTTTTAGAATCATTGGCCAAAGTCACTGCGACCATCTCAATGCAACAAAATCAATCAAAGGCAGACGGTCACAGCCATCTTTCCTTTACAACTGCTTGATCACAGCTGCACATTGGTATTCACGCACACACATACATTCTTCATACTTGTATATCTTTACATAGCCATTTATTACCAACACAATTCTTGCATTAGTCCATGCTGTACATCTTCCCTTGCTCTGTGGTTCACAAAAATTGGCATGCAAGAACTCCAACATACAACGTTAGAACTTTATTTTAAAGAGATGAATATTTCGTGACATAAATATCTACATCCAATGCTTTCTGTCTGTCCATCTCTCTCTCTCTCTCTCTCTCTCTCTCTCTCTCTCTCTATCTCTTACTCTTTTTCACTCACTCATTTTATCTCTCACTTATTTTTGTTTCTTTCGTTGTATATTTAAAACAATAAATATTTACACTCACTAACATGCTAATCAAAACACTGTTATTCCATTACTATGGTAATGACTCCTTATATTTACCGCAATGTTGATTTACTAAAGCAAATGGTAGTAATGTTTTTTGCCACCACACTGATTTATTTAAAGAAAGGTTTGTGGATTTATTGAGGGAGTGCTTTTAGGCGTGATGTTACTACACATTTTTCTCAGTTTGTCCTTTCTCTTCCCTGTCTGTGTCTCTGATTGAATAAATACTGTTGTATACTGGAAATATACAGTATAATACATGCACAGCAGCCGTTGGAATATTTGTGCAAAAGATAATTTATATGTTCAGAGTGGATGCATTTCAGAAGGCTGGCTTTCATATTCTACAGTACAAGCATTTTTGCCAGGGCTCTGACCAATATTTGATATATCATTTCCACTGAAGCGTCATGGCTAATTGTTGAGTCTATTGTGTAATGAAGATTCAAGCAGTATATTAAAAAAGAAACATAAACGTAACTGAGTTATTTTTAAAGGCCTGAACACAAAGATGTATTATTATCCAGGAGTTCACAGGAAATTTAGAGGAACTTAAAAATGCATTTTATTTTGAAAAGGTTCCTGTTTTTATTTTTATATTTATTTAAAAGGATTTTATTTCTTCCTGCTTTGCTGACTTATTACCGTAATTGTCTCACAACCCCATCGATGTATTGTGTGATCCCTTGAGATGTCCCGACCACTAGTGCGATAACCACTGATGTAGATGACAGATAGAAAAACATGGTAAACCCAAACACCATATATCACTCAGCTTCTAGAAACCACTGGAATTTGACAAAATAGATTTAGAATATAAATTTGTACATACAGAATTAATGCAGTATTTTAATTATTAGTCACAGTATTAGTCATTTGACAAAAAAATTATTTACTCAGATTATATTCTACTCAGACACATTTTTCTCCAATGTTGATTGAAATATTTTGGCCTTTTCAAACACTGATTGATGTGATGAAAGCTGAAACCCCTACACACAGATGCTGATTGGCGTGAATCTCTGCCCAGCACAGTTACCCTGAGGGGAGCCACTAATTAAAAAGCAAAAGTGCCAGATTTGAACCTGAAGGTACAAACCATTTCGTTTCTATCTGGTCAGGTTTAGTTGTCACATATATATCTAGCTACCCTGCTACCTTTAATAATAAATACAATATCGGTAATTGTGAGTCTGGTGACAGTACGCCCAATCAGTACTAACAGTGATATCGTGTATCTATTTACTATACAGAGCATGTTTGTATTCACTTCTTTTTTTGCAGGTACTGATGCTGTTGTGGATGCTAAAGTATCTATAATGTGTCTCTCCTTGTGTCTTAAATTCTCCAGCCACTACAGCAACAACGTGCAATGACCCCGGAATCCCTGTAAATGGGTCTCGATATGGGGACAGTAAGGAGCCTGGTGACAGTATGACGTTCCAGTGTGATCCAGGCTATCAACTGCAAGGCCTGGACACCATAACATGTGTACGGATGGATAACAGATTTTACTGGCAACCTGACCCTCCAATGTGTGTAGGTAGGTGTACATTATTCTGTGGATCACTGACAAAATTTAAAAATAAATATTATGTTATGGTCAAACAAACATTAATTAGTTGGAGACTTCAATGTCAAACTGTGAAGTAAAAAATGAGGAATAAATCTCAACTAGATTTTTATATACCGTCCATCAGAATGAATACATCAAACAATGGAAGACTGAGTGCAAAACCTCTGGAGGTAAAATGATCCAGAGTTGTATCTTAAGTCTGAAGCATAGAGAGTAAACAACAAACAAGGTAGTTCAGATCCCTTAGGTGCTCCTGTGTTGTTCTGCCACATCTGACATACTTCTCTGGAGGCACATCAACTGAAGCCTGCTGGTGAGATGATCTCTAATCCCAACGGATGCTGCTGCTGCTGGATCATCAGATGGTTTCAGTAACAGGAGAACATCTCTTTAAGATCAAGGAGAAGTTGAACAGGTGCTGAATAAACTGTAGTTGGGGTAAGCATTGAGCACTGCTACTGAAGACCACCTGAAAATTCAACATGGATCAGCTAAACCTCCAGAATTGGGATGATGAGACATGTGCACAGGATATGAAGGGTAAGGAAAAAGGAGGTCAGGTTTGTAGCGTGACAGGATGACGCAGGTAGCTGTAACGGAGTTCCTGTTTGTAAAGCCAGAGGTTGTTTGTTCTTTTCCTCTATTATCACCACCTGCTGCTTATAGCAGAGTGAGCTTCCACATCTCACTCCACACCTCATTCACACAATTCTGCTGCAGTTTATTTTTCACTCTTCCACTTTCATGTGTCCTTTCCTTCCTTCATTTCCCTCCTCAGCTCCTTCTGACACAATTGACTCTTTCACTCAAGAAAGGAGAGGACTTTGAGCCGTGAAGCCTGTCTTGCTTTAAAATGCAGTACAGCAAAAACAGAGTCAGTGTGAAAAAAAGATACAATCTGTAATGCAGCAAGAGCCCTTTAGGGCGAACTCACACTGTCCATCCGTACCGTGCCCCGAGCTTTAGGGTACTTGTCCCCCCCTCCCTCTCCCCCCGCACACCCGGCCCGTTTGTACTCACGTAGTGCGAATGCTTCTTGCCTGCCTATACGTCATCACGCAGTAACACGTCACACGCATTGATTGACGTCATCACGATGCGTCGCATTGTTTACAAATCTTTCCATAGACCTCAGAGTTTTTGTGCGTCTTGTCCGACTGTTTTTGAATATTTTCATCCAACCAAATCTGCAGTAAACACTCCACCTCCGCATCACACCAAAGTGAACCTTTCGCCACCATTGTTTTAAATGTCCGCGCATGGTTCGTCCTTCTTTTTTTCTATGTCCGAACAGGCGCACATAAAATGACGTCAGAACCCGCGTAGGCCTCGTACTCGTACACGTGCGCAGGCTCGAGCTCGTACATGTGCAGACATGCTTTACAAAAGGTCACCTCTCCCAAACGTGCCACGGACGGCAAGCGTACCACTCCTAGGCGCTGTACGGTTGCACTCACACTGGTCAAACGAACTAGACTTTAGCCGTGAAACATGCTTGGGCACGGTACGGATGGACAGTGTGAGTGCGCCCTTAGGGCCGAGACCCGGACTTTAGGGTACTTGTCCCCCCTCCCTCTCCCCCCCGCGCCCCAGCCCCGTTTGTACTCACACTGCCTGGGCCACGGCCAATGCTTCTTGCTGTCCATACGCCATCACGCCGTAACACGTCACACGCATTGATCGCGTGTGTGTGGCTTTGTTTACAAATCTTTCCATAGACCTCAGAGTTTTTGTGCGTCTTGTCGACTGTTTTTGAATATTTTCATCCGATCAAATCTGCAGTAAACACAACGTGAACCTTTCACCACCATTGTTGTTGTTGTTAAATGTCCGCGCATGGTCCGTCCTTCTATTTACATGTCCGAACAGGCGGACATAACGCTACTGCCGTAGGGTTCGTGCTCGTGCTCGTGCTCGTACACGTGCGCACGCTCGTGCTCGTACATGTGCAAACGGCTCCGCTAAAGCCCACCTATTTCAAGCAGGCCGTGGAGGGCCAGCTGGCCCCAGTTGAGCGCGGAGCGGGTGCGCTCACACTACTTAAAGGTACTAGACTTTAGCTGAAAAACCGGTTTTGGCCGCGGCCAAAAGGATAGTGTGATCACGCCCTTAGTGTCCTCATCATACAACCTACAAGCTGGTAATAAGCTGCTGCTAAACTACATGCATTTATTGGGGTAACAAATATATAAAGTTATTTTTCCTGATAAACTGGCGCATCAAAGTCACGTTTGTCTTGCACATCATGTCAAGTTAGTCAGGGTAGATAAGGGAAAATCACCCGAGATGACCATGAAGGTCCTGTGCTGCTGGATTTTTAATTATGCAGGGACCAGGATGAGGTTTAAGATGGAAAAATAGATTCTGCACACTAGATAATGCTCCCATGAACATATATTTAATTACCACCAAGTGACGTTTTGAGCACCAAGCTCTTCTTCAGATGCTCACCTGCCGCTTGGTGGTGATTAAATATATGTTCATGGGAGCATTATCTAGTGTGCAGACTCTATCTTTCCGTCTTTTAGATGTTCTTCTGTCCTGCACCTAGTAGTTATCATCTGGATGCACATGCTTTCGTAAACCTTTTTCATCAGGATGATATATGACATTAGACACAGCTGAAGGTGGGATGTAAACAATGTGAGTGAGCCGTGGAAGATTCCTGTAGAAAATAGCATGGTGACCCCGCTCACCACCCCCAGCTTGCAGCAAGGTACTTCAGAGATTTGCCTTGCGTTTAGATCACATAGCCTTCCTCTATGTTTCATCCCCTTTCTCTTTATTAGTAAGCACTATTAGGAAGTCATCCAGCTGCTGTCACAGAGATTTTGTAATATGCCTTGTAAACACGCCTGTGCAACACATTATGCTTTTTTCCTGATATTCCCTCTGCCAGTGACCTCACGTTTTGCATGACTGTAGATAAAATGTAAGGCTTAAATCTTCTCTGTTTTTCTAAGCTTAGCCTGTGTGCACTTCACTCTCCTGCACTTTCACCCCAGGTGGCGAATCCCTTGGTGTTAAAAAGCTCCTAAGATTAAACCAACATTATACACAACAGTCTAGCGCCTATATGTGTCTGCCTGTGAGTGATTTGCAACTGTTAACGCCTTTGTTTACCTCTATTTCACTGTTGATAACCCATCCACACCCACCTTCCACCCCCAAGGCACCACTCCATGCTTCAAATTCTTTCTTCACATCACCAAATTGCTGCTTGAATGCAACTATCTGTCTCTCTTGCCTATATCTCTTTCCTGCTTTCCGGCTTGTTGTGGGATAACAGGACCGCTAGGGGTGATTCTCTGTGCTAACTACCCCCAGCCATACACTCTGTCTAAATCTCACAGTCTCTCTCTCTATCTCTTTTGCTCTTTCACCCTCTCCAGTTACCTGTGGAGGTAATATCAACAGACCATCAGGGGAAATTCTGTTTCTCCTATGCAACCCCTGCCATACTTCCCTTCTCTATCTTACCTTACCACTGCCTACCTGTGGGGGCTATATGAGTGGTCAATCAGGGGTGATTCTCTTTCCAAATTATCCCAAGTCCAATGCTTTGTAATCATCTTTCTCTCTCTCACTGTTTGTCTGTCTTCAGCCACATGTGGGGGTAACATCAGCGGTCCTTCAGGAGTAATTCTGTCTCCTAACTACCCCCAGCCCTACCCCCCTGGGAAAGAGTGTGATTGGAGAATCAGAGTCAACCCTGACTTTGTCATCGCTCTCATCTTCAAAAGGTAAGCCACCTAAATTTAAAACATGGCTCTGTATCTATGTATACACAACCACTTGTATATACAGTGTACCATTCTCGTATGTAACCTAAAACCTAAAACCAGGAGTGGAGCTTATCTGTGCTTGTAAAAACTCTGCAGGCTCTCAGATGGTGTTTCTGACATTTTGATTGAATGGATTTAAGATTCCTATGAAATCATTGCTGAAACATGGATTCCATAGGTTAGAGTTTCCAATGGGAGTTCAGACTTTACTCTGCATTTGCTGGTTAAAAGGCTGCTGATGTTATTATGGGGGAGAACAATAAGAGTTCTCTAAATGTAAATAAACTGGTAGCTTTGTTAACTAAACATTTGCCCTCAATCTAGAAAACATAATATGTCCATAATAATACCATTGTAAAAGCAGGCTATGGTATGCTGGAGGGCGAATTGCCTTGTGTCAGTTAAAGGTGCAATAATCACAATCTGATCAATATTTAAGTTTTTGTTGTCCGAAGAAGTATAACAGATCACAAATAACACTACACTACAACAATAAATGTAGGAGGGCAATAGCAAGGTGTGTTTTTTTTTAGGCAATGTGGCTGCAACAAACACACCAGGGCAGAGCAATGTCTAACTGATGATATTAATGTTTAATTAGTTTATCCAAATACCTGAGAAAGCATAAAAAAAACTTAAAGATTTAGGAAGATGGGGTCCCAAAAGAATTTTCTGAACCTGTTTTTCTTCTGGCTTAAATTTAAAAATGTATCGCCCTCCATAGACTTTGTTTTATGAGTTTAGTTTGAGTTCATTCTTTAAGATTAGACAGTGTGTGACTCACTGGGGCCCACACAGGGTAAAGATAAGGTCTGTGCTGTATAATCAGGGATCAGGCCCACAGTCTGATGTTAATTAACACACAGTTAAGGATCATTAAGGTAACTGATAAACCCATTTGGGTTGGGGGAACCAAAAAAACTACACTGTAATCTACTTTTAATATACAGTAGCCTAATGGTTAGCTTCAGGAAATTGGAATTAGATTTGTTCTTGACTGGACCTTTAACTGTCTAAATGTCTCAATCAGCTCTCAATTTTTTGTTGTAGTTTATTAATCAGTGTGAACGTATTGGATAAAGTTGGCAGATAAACTATTCTTGCCCTGATTTGTAAAGTGAAATTAATGTTTAAATACCTACCGATATATTTCCTACCATTTCCATGTTTTGTTTTTGGCCTAATAGGACAGTGTTTGTTTACGTTTCATGTCTTGATTGTGCCTCACTGGCTAGTGCTTTACAAGTTACAGTGGTTGGGGCTTTTGACTCAGGCAAATGGGAAGATTGTAGTTTTACAATGTAGCAAAGGAGATAAAAGCGAAGCGGACTTTATCCAGATTGCCAAAGGAGAAAAATGACCTAATTTTGGCTTCATGTTTTTCAGCTGCAGAGTAGGAGAGAGAGGATAATTCCATTCTGTTGTAACAGTGAGACAGTTTTTATTTTCACTTTAATTAAGTCATATTGATATTAATTGTTTTGTGAATGCTGTGTGCATTTCCTTTCACTATTTATCTCATTTTAACCTGGTAATTTTGTTTTATGAATGCAGCTGGGATAGATTTCTATTGACCCAATTACTAATGGCTCAGTTGTTTGATCAGTCTTTGAAACAAATTGGAGTTTCTCTAGTGAAGTCAGACTTATTTTGTCATCTTATAATATATGATTGTCCATCCAACTGACCTTTGTTTTATAGTAGCGCTAAAAGGTATCAGCCAGAAAACGTTTCTTTGTAAAATATCCCAAAGTGATACCATAGTTCTCCTGACTATGTACAGCCAGTGGAAAAGCATTTGCGTATTTCTCAGAATAACTGCTCTGACTGTTCTGTGGCACTTATTACTTACTTAAATATACTGTACTCACTATATTTTAAGATGTATAAGTGATTACTAAACTTAAATATAAATTGTCAAGTTTTCATGATAGTTCTTAATTTGCATTCAACTCTGGATATACTGTACCTTTGTGTTACTCTTCATTAGAGGTTATGATGCTCTGTGAGATCTTTATGTTCCTTTTATGACATTTAGTAGCTTTAGCATTCAGACTCAAAATGTATCACTAATGCAAAAGGTATTAGCACGGATCATTTAAATGCTCAGTCAGTACAAAAGGGGCTTATGTGCAGTTAAGCCCATTCTGCACCAGATAGAAACACAGGGCTTATACTTGAGCATTCTTCACACTTATTTTAACTTTAATGATAATTATATATGTTTTTTTAAGTTCAACAATAAATATTGTTATAAGCCTATAAGACCTCTTTCGCCCAAACTCAGAACTTCATGATGGACTTTTTGTGTCTTAAATTAAGGGGGAAAGTCTGAAAAGTTGAGGGACGCGTGCCAGAATAGTCCTGTAAATATGCCGTCTAATGGCATGTCTGGACTTTGATTACATAACATTTTGTTTGTAAATATTTTCTATATCAAAATCTCTGTCTGGTCCATGAGGTGTCCCCTTTGCCCTTCTCGCCCAAAAATAAATTGTGTGTGTTCTAAAGGCCTAACAAGCACTTGAAATGCATTTCCTAACTCATAATTTTTTTTCCTTTTTTGTTGGAAAACAATTCAAGGAATTTCTCATCTAAATGTTGCTCTACAGCCCCTGGTGCTCAAAACTCCACCGGGTGCCTTTATGCTAGTAATCAGTACTGCTAGCCCTCAACATACACAATACATCTCTTTCTCAACCAGACACACACAAGAAACCATGGAGATAGGTGTGTATAAATATATATATATATTGCATATATAGGCTTGTATTTAAAAAAAAATAAATTAAACATTACATCTGGGTCACCTGTTTTCCATTCCTTCATGTCTTTCTTCAGGATGAAAAACAAAAAAATATATGCACAAAACAACATAGGACAGTTATTTGAATTTAGTTTTCTTGTTATTTCGCTTCTTGATTTAACAAACAAAAATTGAAAAGCGGTTCTGTTTTTCCTTTTTTTTGCTTTTGGTTAAAAAAAAGGTATGGTTTTTATTTTTTATTTCATTGGTTTAAATGAAAAAACAAATGGTCAAAATATACACTAACCCCTAAGTTACTAATGTTGAAAATTTGTCTCTTTTGTCTGGGGCTTGGAGTGAGTGATTTTTAGTGCTTTTGTGCGTTATACTAGCATGCCTGATCTTAAATGTCATCTGTAGAATGAGCGGGACATTCTGTACTCGTAAGCACCGGGGGATTTTTGGGTTTAGCCAGGTTAATGTCTCCCTCACACAATTAAACAAGTTAGGCAACTACTTGGACATTAAAGTTTCACTCTTGTAAATTTCCGACCAGCCTCATATTTTCATACATTTTAACTGTGGTGGCAGTTGGGGTGCCAAGGCATTTTTTGGCACATATGCCCCCCCTGGTAGATCTGCGACCTGTGTATGTACAGAGAGTTGAGGAGAAGCTGTCAAAGTGAAATCTTTTATGAAGAAACATTTATAGAGAGGCTACTCTAGGTTAAGGCTGCTGTCAAAAAAATAAGGGCACATCAAGTGTTAGGTTTACACACAAACACATGCAAACACATACTGAAGATGTAAATCAAAATAGATGATGATGTTGTTTCACGATGAGACAACAGGATCAGTGACTTAATATTCAGATGACAGAGTATGACTGCATTTGTCGCAACACACTTCTTATTTTTTAGTAAATATGAGTGACTTGTGCCTGTGAAACGTCTTCCTAGACAAACAACCAGTCCAGTTGTTTTTGACTGAAATTGCTTTGAGGATGAGTGACTTGTGTTTGCTACTGTATATATATGTCTGTGTTAAATTCATGAGGAAAACAACATTTTCATTTTTAATGCAGTTATCACATCAAGAAAATATGTCAAAATGAAAGAAAGATTAGCAAATGATTAGAGGAGAGATAGCACAAACTAATTGGCAGTCATTAAATGAAGCAGGTATTTGAATTTAGCACACATCACTGGATTAATTATTTGCATAATTTGAACAAAAACACAAACAAACTTCAAAGTCAATCTAAATAGATTCTTAAACGCAAGTTTCTCTTTTTGTCTTGTTTTTCTACCCCAGTTTCAACATGGAGCCAAGTTATGACTTCCTGCACATCTACGAAGGTGAAGACTCTAATGGGCCGTTACTATCAAGTCTCCAAGGCAACCAGGCCCCAGAGCGAATAGAGAGCAGCAGTAACAGTCTCTTCCTGGCATTCAGATCTGACGCCTCGCTGGGCATGTCTGGGTTTGCCATTGAATACAGAGGTAATTAAACCCACAAACATTGCCTTATTGTTATTCCCTTTCCTACAAGGTCACATTTAAGATACTGAAATTCTTCTTAGATATTGTTTAAAACAGTCTAATCTGCAGACCATTGATTAGTTGTAGGATAGTAGTAGTATAGAAAGTAGTAGTACTACAAGTAGCAGTAGTAGTTGTTGTTGTTTTGATAGTAGTGGTGGTAGTCAGTGGGCAATTTGTTTGTCAATTTTTAAAGTTCATCTATGATGAGCAAATAACCTCACCTCACCTCATACAGCTCAGTCCTACTACAGTATCAGTAATATCTTTATTATTATTATTATTATTATGAGTAGTAGTAGAAGTAGTAGTAATAGTTGTAGTAGCAGTAGCAGTAGCAGAGATTGTACTACTAGAGTACTGTATTTGCAGTGTTAGATTTAGGTTTTGACAGTATTTTTAGTAAAGTAGCAGCAATATTATAATTGGCTCTCTTAATTGTAAAATCACTACAGACTGCAACTGAAGTTTTCTTTAAATAAGTGTTGTTCAATTTTTTGACATTTAAGTGTTTAGCTACATTTACCAAACTATACCTACTATATATATATATATGTGTGTGTGTGTGTGTGTGTCTCAACATCGGAGACTGAGAGTCTGTCAGGGATTGAAAGGCTGAACTGTCTTAATTGATTGACAGCTCAGAGAGCCAAGGAAGTGACACCTGCCAAACCACCATTCAGATTGTATGTCATTGTGTGTGTGTGTGCGTGGGGGCGGGGGGGGGTCCTCTAAAGTAACATGCCCTGGTGCCATATATAGTACCATATACAGTGTATACTGTATATATCTATGTATATATGGGGAGGGGGGCAGGCGATGCACCACATGTGTGACTGTGGTGCATCGCTAGCTGATATGAGATGTAATGAACTTATCAAGATTCAAGATTCAAGATTCAAGAAGCTTTATTTATCCCGAAGGAAATTATTGTGCAACAGTTTCAATACAAAGGTGGGGAAGGATCAGAGTGAAAATAAGCTAACATAATCAAATCAAAATAAAGCTAACATAAAATGAATCAAACAATAACAAAGTGTGACAGAGTGCAACGGACATTGTGGTTAAGCCTAGGTATATACAATATACAACAATACGCAGCGTGCAGTTTAGCAGCATGTTGAAATAAAATAAGTATAAACTAAATAAGTGATAAGGAGCGATAAATGAAACAGTGTTAAAAATGTAGCAGAATTTCTGACAGAACTAAGTTACAGTAAAGTACAGTGAAGTGTAGCAGCATATCTTTCTGAAGTAAGTTAGTTACAGTAAAGTTAAGTTAAAGTACAACTAAATAAAGTGATGTAGTGATGATATAAAGTGACAAATTGACAGTTGCTCAGGACACAGTGTCTCCACTGTTCCTTACCTGACCGGGGGGAGATGAATTATAGAGTTTGATGGCCACCGGAAGAAAAAGACTTCCTCCGGTGTTCAGTGTTCCAATAGATAGATATACAGTATATATAAATATATATATTTATAAATGTATTCCACTGCTCTCCCTCAGATGCATAGTGTCTCAGAGGGCATTACCAAGTTCAGTCCAGGAGCCGACTGCTTAATGAGCTGCTGTCTTAGTAAATCTGTTGCTGACAACAAAGTTGTCTGCAAAGTCAATGAAAATTGCAGCGCACATTTGCACAATGCCTTTTTCTTGGTAAATCCAGCCCTGTATTTGATAAATAAGTGGATTTGGTGTTCTGTACACTGAAATCAGTCACTGTGTTTATGAAGTGTAATGATTTAAATTTCGATACAGGAGTGTTGTGCAGACTGGATAGTATTTTAAATTCCCTACATTAATTTCACCCTTGCTGTACATCAGAAGTGTGTTTCATTTTAAAGGGCACGCTGTTGCATGTCAGCCCATTTAACATCTATAGTCAATGTGGAGGTGATGATTAGTTAGTTGACTGACTCGAGACTAGTTCTGCGCTGTCAAGTTTTTTATAGTATTTTTTTGCTTCTTTCTCTCATTTCATTTATCTCTAATTAAAAAAAGATTATCTCCTCTGTTGTCTGTCTCCTCACGCTACCTCACACCTCTGTACTTTTGTCATTAATTCACTACCTTTCATCTGCCATCTCTCTAATTAAAATACAACCTCAGTAATCTCCCTGTTTCACTTCCATCTTGCGCTCCACCCTCTCTCTCTGTGTCTGTCGGTTTCCCTCTTAAGCCTAACATCTCATTCTTACTGGGCGATCATAGTGAAGCAAACAAGCTGGCCCATCACCAAGTCATAGAGAGCCAAGACAGGTTTGAGTCTTTTCTTGACTCTCCGATTACTCTTATCTGTTCTTTCATCTCCCAAGGGGGGTGGGGCACTGCACCTTGCACTGCACTACATGTGTGACTGTGGTGCATTGCCAGCTGCTGATATGGGATGTAATGAACTTATCAGATGTATGAATGATAAAGAATTAAAAAATAAAAACATTTTTAGTCTAGTAATATTTTAAATGTATTGGGCCTTGTCTTTGTCCAATTACACAAACTATCTCCATTCTCCACAGAAAAACCAAGAGAGGCCTGTTTTGACCCTGGTAACATTATGAATGCAAGTCGGACAGGATATGACTATAAACTGGGATCCCAGGTCTCCTACAACTGCCACCATGGCTATACAACAGTGGGCGGGGATACCATCACCTGTGTCATGGGGAATGATGGGAAGCCAGTGTGGGACAGAGCTCTGCCATCATGTAAAGGTAGGGGAGACACATCAAGAACTGCATCCTTCCATGTGATCAAATACAGCTGTTCTGCCATAAATGCCTTTGATGCTATGTTTTTGTTTTGATGTGAGACTCACTGGTCCAAGACCTACAATTCTCTGTCAGAAAGTATGTGTGTGTGTGTGTGTGTGTGTGTGTGTGTGTGTGTGTGTGTGTGTGTGTGTGTGTGTGTGTGTGTGTGTGTGTGTGTGTGCGTCTGTGTGTGTGTGTGTGAATGTTTGTGTGATCGTAACATAATGAATGTAAGTTTAACAGCAGCCAGTCCTTCATCAAATAGTCAGTAGGAGTGTATGTGTGTGTGTGTGTGTGTGTGTGTGTGTGTGTTTGTGTGTGTGTGTGCGCCCGTGCGTGTGCGTGTGTGCATGTGTGTATGCGTGTGTGTGTGTGTGTAGTGTGTGTGTGTGTGTGTGTGTGTGTGTGTGTGTGTGTGTGTGTGTGTGTGTGTGTGTGTGTGTGTGTGTGTGTGTCAACATCGGAGACTGAGAGTCTGTCAGGGATTGGAAGGCTGAACCGTCTAAGTGATTGACAGCTCAGAGAGCCAAGGAAGTGACACCTGCCAAACCGCCATTCAGATTGTATGTAATTTTGTGTGTGGGGGGGTCTCTAAAGTAACATCCCCTGGTGCCATATGGGTAAGGAATTCAAATAAGCCACAGAGCAAGGTGGCAGGACAATGAAGGAATTTTAAAATGAGAAGAAGAGACACAAACACACACACACACACACACACACACACACACACACACACACACACACACACACACACACACACACACACACACACACACACACACACACACACACACACACACAAACACACACACACACACACAAACACACACACACACACAAACACACACACACACACACACACACACACACACACACACACACACACACACACACACACACACACACACACAATGCACACTTTTATACCTCTTAACACTTGAAAAAGGCTCCTGTGAAAGCTGTCTTTAATAATGTCTGAGAGACAGCGGGGGGATTGTGGGTTGGGAGAAAACAAAATGAGATAATTGCACTCAGAGTAGCTGTTTGAGAACAGTAATGAATAACAAACAACAAGGAAAAATAAGATCATCAAATAATTTTATCTAATGTTCACATTAATCTAGTTGATTTCAAGATAATACCTGCACTAATCAACTTTAGATCTAATCAGCCTCAAATCTGGACATTTTTTGTCACACTTTTTTTTTTGAATAATCGGTTTTTAAGTTGCAGAATATGATAGAAAATCTGATTTTGAGAAAAGAAAATAAATTTACTCTTTAAAGAAAAAAATATTACTCTATATCTTGAATGTATTAACACATTGTCCTGGTGCACTTGAAGACATTCTGCAGTGTTTCCATCCAACCAGCTATCTGGCCAGGTGAGTCAGTCATTTAGGCCATACTTTAACCAGTGAATCTGTTTTTTATTTGGTCTGATCAATAGCAAGCCAGTTCCTTGATCAGTAAATATGTTAACTGCTAAATTACTTGTATGAGCTAAAATAAGCTATTCCAGTGTTCGGTAACATTAACAGACCGTCTTTGTGGCAACATAAAGGACCTTGTGTCCATTAGCAAATAAGGGTGGCTGAAATTGATTCAGTGTAATATTGAGATGGTTTCTCCCACAATAATGTATTATGAATAGAAGCCAAGTATTGATATTTTAGTCACATTTGAAGGCTATTAATGGAAGACCACATAACGGCCTTCTATCAAATAAAAATGATCTAAAAATACCATAAACTTCATCTAGAATCAATTGATTCACTTATATTTGTAATTGATTTTGACATCATTTTCATATAACGTGTACTTTGTTTCAGCTTGTTACCGCTGATATACAGATTATCTTTATACATTTAAAATGTTTTTTGCCGTGAAATGCACCCCCTCGCATTATAGGTGATATTCTGGATCAGAAGGCTGTTGTTTCGACCTATAGGAGTAGCTTATATACAGGTAACCCAATTAAAAGCACACACTTTTTAACCTATTAATTGCAAGAAAAACTGGAATTATATTTAGGAAACGCTAAGTCAAATTCATTCAACTTGCTCAAAAGATCCATTTAATTCATTTTGTATTTATGGCTGCAGTGTATTTGCACAGAACATACAAAAATGTGTTGTTTTGTGTTCGCTATTATCCAAGTTTGTGATTTAAACTCTTTAAAATAGTTCAAAGACTGTAAGTAACCAATGTTCTGACCGTTGTGGGTTACCTGTATATAAACTACTCCTATAGGTGGAAACAACAGCCTTCTGATCCAGAATATCACCTATAATGCGAGGGGGTGCATTTCACGGCAGGGGTGCTGAAGACGGCACAACACCTGTCCAAAAGTGCGCACACCGGTCTCAGTGGAGCTGCTTCGGGTTGACTGCCGCCGTTATTCTTTTCCATACAGCGTTTTTATCGGCCCCTTTTATTCCACTCTTAAGACTGCCAAAAAAGCACATCTTTAATTTGCTCCATCTCGGATGTCAGGATGCCGATCTCTGTGTCGGAAAGTGTTTATTTTCTTACAAGTGTTTCATCTCTCCGTGTTTGACCTCAGTGGGCGAGGCCCCCGAACCAGGAAAATTTAAGGGCGTAACATGTTAATGACGATCAAATTCAGCCGCCGCATTTATCAAGGCCCGCTCATTCGTACGCTGAGATTGGTCAGATACGAATGTTTCATAAATCACACGTGGGTCCTTTCCTACGACCAATTCTGCGCTCAGATCTGCGCCCGTTTTCACGCAAGGTTGATAAATGAGGCCCCATGTCTCTAAAAGTGGTGTTTTAGTAGTTCTTGATTGACCCAGATTTGTACAGTATTTGGCATGCTCTTGTTGTTTGCTCAGTTTCCTCACAGTGAGATGGACCTGGATTTGGTTATTGGTCCTTTCTGTGTCCCAGATGCATGGATTGATCTGCCACCTACACTACAGGACAGTTCCATAGACTGTATAAAAAATGGATGTATTCTCTCTGTCGAGGTCTCAACTTGATCCAATCGTACTTGCCTATGGTATTCGCCATCTTGTCAGACTTTCACTCCACCTCATTTCCTCTTACCAAAAATGGCATTGATGTGACATTGGGGGGAGTGAGATACATCCATCTAGCTGGCATATAATAAATTAGCCACATTAGCACCACCGCCTGGGAGCTAGGCTAACAGCACACGCTACTAGATAAAAGGGAGTGGAAATCCTACTTTCATTCATATTCATTCATTCATGTTGATATTTTTTTCTGGGACCGGGAGGAAACGGGAGCCATTGCAGGAGCAGGATTCTTTAGAGGGTAGAGAACACAGGAGTCAAGTGCAGGCACTCCCGTGTCAGTCTCTAGTGGCGAACACACCGGCTCTGTGATCAAGTGCAGGCTGTAAGACACCGACCCTCACAGCTGACCCTCCCGATGCTCCAGCTTAGCATCTAGTGTATGTGCCATCGTTAGTAGGCCAACGTTATATTGCAAGTCATGGGGCAAGTGCGGCTATTTAATTAGCTGGCACAACAGAGCTAACACGTTGTGTTCCTAAACCCTCTGTTGGTACAGTTGATCGAATAGAAAACAATCTTATGGAAACACCACCTATGACCGCAGTCCAGGTCGAGATGACAGAGTTAGCATGCTAATCCTGACAACTAGCCTCCGAGGCGAAGTGAGGGCCAGCAGCTAGCTGTCACTCAAGAAGCTGCGCCCCTAATTATTCATAAACTTTAACCTCCAATAAAATAAAATTTAGCCTGCTACAAAAAGAAAATCACCCCCCTGTGTTGTCATTGAGATATGGCCTAAACATACAGACTAGAATTTTTTTGTACCAGAGCTTAAATGGGTTTAATTATGCTCTTAAAATGGCCTATTTAACATTGGGGCCAATGAGAAATTGCTCTATTATGAAACCTGCCCCTAGTGGCCACTGGTTGAACTTCAATCTTTGGCACTTCCTTATCGTATCAACCAGGAAGTTGCTGTGGTGGGGGCTTGGACAGTTCACATAATCAAAACTGAGCAAGTTAACTCAATCCAATCCTACCAAATAATATTGCACTCCTTTCTCTGCTATTGCTCATCAAATTTCTTACCACATAGTTACAGAAGTTTCTGTGTCCGGCTTCCTGCCTGTCTCTCTATCTTTGGGCGGCTCCTGGGCTTTTAGACCAAACTCATTAGACAGGGTGAGACCTCTTTAAATAATACATCCCCACTTACACTTGCTCTGTCTCCTATCTTTTTCCCTTCTCCCTTTCAACCCCCCTCACACTTTCCTCTTTCTCCTCCTATTTCCTTTTCTACGTAACTACTTCTCAGTCACCTCTCTCTCTTTTCCAGCTATTTCCTCCACTCTCTCTCCCTCTTATTCTACCTTCCTCATACCTCCCCTGTCTGTCCGATTTACTCTCTATTTTTCTCTCACAACCCCCCCCCCCTTCTCTCTCTCTCTCTTTCAAGCACACACACACACACAACCCTATCAACAGTCACAGAGAATTCCTTCTTTCTCGCACCAGCTCTTAGTTACCATGGAAACCAATAAAAGAGGGGTTTAAGATGTGATGTGTGTATGTGTGTGTGTGTGTGTGTGTGTGTGTGTGTGTGTGTGTGTGTGTGTGTGTGTGTGTGTGTGTCTGTGTGAGCGTGTGTGGGTAGGAAAAGGATAGAGACACAGAGAGGTATAGTGAGAGAGAAAGACGTAGCTATTACATAGTGCCGCCTAGAGGCAGTATTCACACTAAATACAGAATAACACTTATGCTTATGAATGCAAACACACTTGAATGCTCAATCTTTGAATATACTATATGCTTAAATATCAGTTAAAGAGGAACTTCAAACTGCATTGTCACCTTATCGTGGTGGAGAGGTTTGTGTGTCCCTGTGAAACTCAGGGCTGTGTTGTCTGGAGCCTAGTGCTCCTGGTAGGGTCTCCCATGGCACAGTGGTCTCAGGCGAGGGGCCGGACTAAGAATGGTTCACAAAGACTCTATGGACAAACAACAAAGAGGAAGAGAGACCCTGCCCGGAGGAAGCCCAGGGCCCCCGTCTGGAGCCAGGCCCAGACGGAGGGCTCGCCGGCGAGCGCCTGGTGGCCGGGTTTGCCACGGAGCCCGGCCGGGCACAGCGAAAGTGACGTGGCACCTCCCTCCTCTCCATCCTGTGGGCCCACCACTTTCAGGAGGAACTGCTGGGGTCTGGTGCGCTGCTGCGAGGGTGGCAGTGAAGGTGAGGGGCCTCGACGGACCAGACACAGGCAGTAGAGGCTTGCTCTGGGGACGTGGAATGTCACCTCGCTGTCGGGATGGAACCAGAGCTTGTGCGAGAGATTGAGTGCTACCAGTTAGATCTGGTGGGGCTTACCTCCACACACAGTCTTGGTTCTGGAACCGTACTCCTGGGTAGGGGTTGGACCCCATTCTTCTCTGGAGTTGCCCAGGGTGTGAGGCGCCGGGCGGGTGTGGGGAAACTCACAGACCCCCGGCTGAGCGCTGCGGTGTTGGAGTTCACCCGGGTGGAGGAGAGGGTCACCTTCTTGGGCCGGCGGGTGGTAGGGGGGAAAATTCTGTTTGTTTGTGCATTTGCACCGAACAGCAGTTCACAGTATTCGGCCTTCTTGGAGACACTGAATGGAGTCCTGCATGGGGCTCCAGTAGGGGACTCCATAGTTCTGCTGGGAGACTTCCATGCCCACGTGGGCAATGATGGAGACACCTGGAGAGGCGTGATTGGGAGGAACGGCCTCCCTGATC
The DNA here is from genome assembly GCF_963691815.1 of Echiichthys vipera. Taxonomy (NCBI): domain Eukaryota; kingdom Metazoa; phylum Chordata; class Actinopteri; order Perciformes; family Trachinidae; genus Echiichthys; species Echiichthys vipera. Next base: position 20,444,687 of record NC_139826.1, read on the forward strand.
TAAATCCAAGCTGTCATCTTTTATTAGACTTCTGTGCTAGTCCTGGATTGTCTATAACTAACACCATGTTCGAACTTGAGGAAGTGTACGTGGTACCAGAGCACCCCAGGCCAAAAGTCGATGATCGATTTTGTGATTGTATCATCTGATCTGAGGCCGTATGTTTTGGACACTCGAGCGAAGAGAGGGGCAGAGCTGTCAACTGATCACCATCTGGTGATGAGTTGGGTCAGAGGATGGGGGAAGATTCTGGACAGACCAGGTAAGCCCAAACGAGTAGTGCGGGTGAACTGGGAACGTCTGGAGGAGGCTCCTGTCCGAGTGATCTTCAACTCAAACCCCCGGCGGAGCTTTTCTGGCATCCCTGTTGAGGTTGGGGCTATTGAACCGGAGTGGGCAATGTTCAAAGCTTCCATTGCTGAAGCTGCAGCGGTGAGCTGCGGCCTCAAGGTCTTAGGTGCCTCAAGGGGCGGTAACCCTTGAATACCGTGGTGGACACACGTGGTCAGGGAAGCTGTCCGACTGAAGAAGGAGGCCTTTCGGGATATGTTATCCCAGAAGACTCTGGAGGCAGTTACAAGGTACCGACGGGCCAGAAGGGCTGCCACCTCTGCTGTGTCAGAAGCAAAGCAGTGGGTGTGGGAGGAGTTCGGAGAAGTCATGGAGAAGGACTTTCGGGCGGCACCAAGGTGTTTCTGGAAAACCATTCGACATCTCAGGAGGGGGAAACGGGGAACCGTCCAAGCTGTTTACAGTAAGGACAGGACGCTGATGACCTCAGCTGATGATGTCATCGGGCGGTGGATGAAGCACTTTTAGGAACTCCAACTAACATGCACTCTTTTGTAGTGGCAGAGCTGGAGGCTGATGGGGAATCATTGCCAATATCTCTGTCGGCAGTCACTGAGGTAGTCAAAGAACTCCACAGTGGCAAAGCCCCAGGGATTGATGAGATTCGTCCAGAAACGCTCAAAGCTTTGGGTTTGGAGGGGCTGTCTTGGTTGTCACGTCTCTTCAACATTGCGTGGAAGTCTTGGACAGTGCCAAGGGAGTGGCAAACCGTGTTGCTGGTTCCCCAGAGGGTGTGTGCCAATTACAAGGGTATAACACTACTCAGCCTCCCTGGTAAAGTATACTCCAAGGTGCTAGAAAGGAGGGTTCGTCCAGTAGTCAAACCTCAGATTGAAGAGGAACAATGCGGAAGCTGGGTCATGACCGAAAGAGGTAGTGGGTACAAGCAGCCGAAATGGGTTTTCTCAGGAGTTTGGCTGGAGTCTCCCTTAGAGATCGGATGAGAAGTTCACCCATCCGTGAGCAACTCGGAGTAGAGCCGCTGCGCTTTTGCATTGAAAGGAGCCAGTTTAGGTGGTTTGGGCATCTAGTAAGGATGCCCCCTGGGCGCCTCCCTAGGGAGGTGTTCCAGGCACGTCCAGCTGGGAGGAGGCCTCGGGGAAGACCCAGGACCAGGTGGAGAGATTATTTCTCTACACTGGCCTGGGAACACCTCGGTATCCCCCAGTTAGAGCTGGTAAATGTGGCCTTGGAAAGGGAAGTTTGGGGCCCCCTTCTAAAGCTGCTGCCCCCGCGACCCGACCCTGGATAAGCGGTTGAAGATGAGATGAGATTAGATGAGATGTACACATTATCATGCAACTTCTTGTTTGTATATGATGTTAGTACTAGCAAAGTTTCCAACAAAACACGTATTGTTTATAAAATAAAAGCTAAAATGAGCATTCTATGTGTGTGCTTGGATTTGAAAGTTTAGTTTTGCTGAATTATCTCACCGCTCCATGACCTTGACATAATAGGCAAGACTCTGGCTTCTACTACATTTAAGTATCTAGGTATGTCAGCTTTTGTGCCAAATAAAAATAGCAGAAGACCAACTAATTGTAGCCCCTCAATCATAGCTGCTGGTTGTGTCAGAATTATTAAACCTGAAAAACAGCGTCGCACACGAACAAGATTTATTCCACTGCAGTGGCAATGAAGACAACACATGGGCCTGCTGATTACTGTGCTATATTTAGTTTAACAAGATATTTAAGGCTGACCTTCAGTCATGTTTACAGTGATCAACTGCATGGCTAAGGCCGCGTACTGACACACACCAGTGAACCTTTTATATTAGAGCTCCTAGTGCAGCTACAAGTACCCTTACTCTCTCAAAGGGCCATCAGTGTGCTTCTAGAGACTGTCAACATCTGCCGCTTTCGAGTGGAGAAACAGAGACTGAGAGTAGCTGCTCATAGCAGCCACCTCACCTCATACAGTCAGCGCTTCCTTACTACTCTGTTGCATGGGAAGGAAGGTTCTAGCAGAATTTGAGGGTGTCATTACCCTTAAAGTGTGCATATGTTGGATTCACAGAAGTCCACAGCTGGTCATGTTCTTTGGCAGTGTGTGTCTATGAGTTTGTACGCTTATATTATCACAATATCTTGTGTTCTATTTATTAAGACCCAAATACAGTTTGTTACTGAGATTATGTTTTCGATTGTCGAAACTTAAATTGTTTTCTTCACTCTGAAGTTGAACCTTGTGACCCAAGAGCGTAGAATGCTTGTGAGGATTTTTGTTGTTTGCATTGTAAGTCAGAATGATTGAAAATGCTATCTTTGTATCCTTAAGTCTGTCAAATGTCAATCTGAAGAAGCATGTAAGAAAAACAGAAATTCCAGTATCATTTCAGCTCTCTTTACAAATATTGTTTTCATTCACAAATTGTTTCCAGTCTCTCCCATTTTACCATTCTTTAGTTACTGTTACATTTCCATAAATGACACCCAATGCTTCCTTCACAGTTGTATAACCTTAAAAGCCTTCTGGTGGCTCAAAGCGTATCATTTCCTTATAGGCGTTACATTTGGAACATCTGTTGGAAGTGGTTCATAGGCAGTTACTTAACCATTAAAATAAATCTATCAAACATGGTAGAGTACAAGCGACCAGAATTAATTAGCGACTGGTGAGTTTGATATGACTGTTGTTGTACTAGGGGAATTAGTGTTGTACAATGGTCCATTATTCTGACTTTAACATGTGAACTAATAGAGTACTTATAATTTTACCCATTATCAATATCTTCTACATGGTGATTATATGATCACTGGCCATGTTCCTGTTATCAATTAAGAATAATGAATCCCAGCTTTCAGTTGAACATTTACAGTTTGTTAATTATTACTAGGTATTCAAAATGTTTCATTGTACTGTTTTAGTGCTTTAACATTGGCCATTACCCCTGTTTGCTGAGGAGGTCTTCTGCTGCTGTAAATGTTTATTTTACGTGTGTGTGGCTTGTTGATAGGCTGGAGAGTGGCAGAATGCTGTTCTGTTTCTGTCCAAGCCTTAACAATGGTAGCAGTTTTGGGCCCCAGCCCGATTTAAAAAAATGAAATTTCCACTGCTTTTTTATACAGAGGATGGCAACCACACATCACGATACACAGCCCATTTATTATTCATGACATTACACCGACTATAACGTCTGCATTTAAAAAAGTCAATGAATGAAAAAAACACAAGTACCAGAAGTAGTGTTCAAAAAATATGTCGCATATGCATTACTGTATATGGCAAAACCATTTTTTTCCTGAGATATCAAGGTATTTTATTCTCTCATTCTCTTTCATTATTAATGTAAATGAACTCTATCGTGTTAGTGTTTGCTTAAGAGTTTGAGGTTATGTATATTGTTGTGATGAATATACTCTCTGAGTAGTGGTTGGTGGTGGTTTTGAAGAACTGCGACTCCACTTTAAAAGTTTAGGACATTTCCTACATATTTTCCTGTACTCACACTACCACCCCAAAGCATTGCAGTGTGTCTCTGTGAATTTGCATATTTGTGAGAGAGGAAAAGGCAAATGAGACACAGACAGTGAGAGATAGGATTACAAAAGTGTTGTGTATGTGTGTTCTTGTGTATGCGTGTGGATGATCAAAGCGCATGGATGTGTGAGAGAAAGAGAGTGACTTGCATGGCATTTTTTTGCATCTATTTGTGTGTGTGTCAGAGGATGCGAGTGATCAAAGCCCATGTGTGTGAACGCTTTTGATAAGGCTGACACCTAGAGCCTAGAGCAGCACCAATGGGGGACTGTGGGTAGATCAAGACAAGACCTCTAGACCTGAGGGTTTGTATGAAGCAGCACAACACAAATCAATCCGAAAAAATATCAATCGATAAAAGTGCACAGGATCAGGAGGAGAGGAAAGAAAGAGGGTGATTACTCTGATGCTTTAGGAAACAAGAAGAAAGTAGGAAGGGATAAGATTGGGGAAGAGAAGGAGGAGTGTGTGGGAGTACAACAACTGTCTAGCTTTAAGGAGCAGAAACCAAACCAGGTTTTCTATATTTTTCCAGGCATTTAAATTGTTTTTTACTGAGCAAGCCTTAGCCTAGAACACGGGCACAGTCTTAGTGTCCACACTCACAGCCTCATAGGCTTTGACAAGGGCTCAGGGCTGTCCCACTATGAAATCAGGAAGCTCTTGAGGTCTCTCCGGTGTACTTTTTGAGCCCTTTAAGCTGGTATGCTGAAGAGGAATTACCCTCAAGCAGATGTCCGAAATCATGCAATCACAGTAAGATAGTAAGATAATGACAATTATCATGCCTTACTAGTTTGTATTTGTTGCGGTCCCTTCTGGTGCTCTTTGAAGCCTTATTTCAGGAGACAAAAGTACGTTTGTGAAAGGCAAGAAATTGTTGTTGTTTTTTTTATCCCATTTGAATTGTGCAATGGATGAGAGATGTATTTCAGAGAGTGGTTTCAGGCAAAACTAATATTATCTTTTAAATGGACAAATATCATATGTGTAATATGATGTTTGTCAATGTCAAATTGACATCACCCTGCTTGCTACATAGGTAGATAACTATGCTATGTCAGTTCCACACACAGATGGATCTTTTAAATGGACAGACATCACATGGGTTATTAATGGCACAACTCAAAAATAATTTGTGTCTTGCCATTCATTACCACACATTTTTTCCAAAATAAGGTTCCACGGTGGACCACCAGAAGAGGAAGGAGTACACCTCTCTTTATGACCCAGGCAAGATATTAATAATTATTAAAAAGTGCTGTCCGCTTTCTCATACAGCATTTTATCCTCTGCACCCTAGTGCTCATACATTTTCACTGAGCACAGAGGTGATGATAATTAAAGTCTGACAGGGATCACAGCTGATACCGTGGATGGACATTGGGACTTGGCCACAGAGGTACACACTATGCACACCAGCAACTAAAAAGAGACAAGAAGAGAGGCCTGAAGAGGGGAGAAAAGAAGCGATAAGAATGAAACGTATGTGTGTTTCTGTGGTGGGGGGATGACGTTGACAGATGCGCTTGTTGCTGCTGTTCTGTTCACATACACACCACACGCACATTCACACTTTCACTAATTTCATCGACCTCTGCTGTCCTAACCTGCAGTATAAATGTGCACACACCCACATGCTGTTTACACACAAGCTTTTTAACTCTCTTGGGGGTGCTGATGGCTAAAGCTACTGTTAGGACTGATTCTGGTGGGTCATGCAATGGTAGTAGGGATTAATAGGCTTTTTGAAATTGCAGTGCACTGATACAGGAGATCCCACACTGTGCATTGGCTCAGCACTACGTAAATTAATTCAGTAAAGTTTTTATCCTGCTGGGTTTTTGTCAAGAGGAAAGAACTATTCTGAGGAGGGTGCAGCAAAGCTGCTATCTCAGTTTTATAAAGCTGTGTGTGTATATATATATATTTTTTTTTAATAAAAGTGGCCAGGTTCATATATTTGTGTGTGTGTGTGTGTGTGTGTGTGTGTGTGTGTGTGTGTGTGTGTGTGTGTGTGTGTGTGTGTGTGTGTGTGTGTGTGTGTGTGTGGTGTGTGTGTGTGTGTGTGTGTGTGTGTGTGTGTGCATAAATGTGTGTGCGTGTGTCTTATATAGCTATTTTGGTTGTTTTTAATTTGGTTTTTATACGTTTTAATCTGATCTACATTTGATATTACCAAATACTGCTGTTGCATATTAGCTTCTGCTAGTGCCATAATTCATTGTCTGCCATCAGTCAGTTAAAAACATCTCTACTTTTAAAATACATTTTCCATTAATTTAAGATGATGAATTATGTGGTTACAATTGGAGTCGATTTAGAAACACAGCTAGATCTTTGGTTGGACATTATTTGCACGCACAAATAAATATGCACACATGTACACACACAGATAAAAATCACTATATTTTGACATTATATAACAAAGCCTTGGAGCCTCAAGGGTCCAAGTGATATTTGGGGACAACATGAATTTTCTGCTAAACTAAACAACTTCGGAGTCAAATGCAGCCAGTTGGATTTTTCGGGAAAAAAACAAAAAAAAAACATAAGAATAACAGATTAGAGTGGTGATATGCTCGCCAGCTTTGAGTGCAATGGGCAGTTCTCCCAGTAGCAGGCGGGGGGAAAAAAGAGGCACACGATGTGGGAATGTTTGATTTCAGCATCATGGCTCTAAATGATTGAAGCAACAAAGGGAATGAAACTGTTTGGGCACTGTTTCCATAAGTGTTAGTTTCTATACATTTACCTTAGTTCTACATTAGCTACAGTATACACTGTAGTCCATAATTATCTGTACATTAATGTGTTTGTAATGTTATGGTTTTGTATCATGGGTGTTGCCCTTTTTACAGTCCTCCAATGCAGACCAAGTTTAGAACATTTGCAGCACAACAATGATCCTAATTTACAGACAAGACACCCAAGGAGTATTTTATGACCTAACACAAGCTTGTTACTCTGGGAACAAGTCAAATCTGCTGAGCTCATGTTTCATTTGGGAATTAGTCTGGCGATGCCAGGCTTGAAGAATGTGCTTCTCTCACCAGTTCAGTCACCTGACTTCAGTCCAACTGATCATACTTTTCAGGAAATAAACAATAAGTGAATCTGGCTGCTGTACAGGCCTTGCAGAGCATCGCTAGGGAAGATAGCAAGTGTATGCTTATATCTGTAGGCTTTAGACTTCAGTCAGTCACTCATTTATTTATTAAAATTTGTATTTATTCAGGGGAGTTTCAGTGAGAGCCATGATCACATTCACATAGTTGCAAACATTCACATCTGGAAGCTCAACAGCACATCAGCACAATCCAATGTCTGATCTATGGGTCACTTAGCAGCTTTGATGAGATTTTTATGAGTGAGGGGTAAGTGTTCTCCTCTGCTTGAGAAAAGTTAAGAAAATACATTTAGAAATTGCTGAAATCCCTATAAGGTTAATTTAATGTAAATGTATACACCCTCAAATATAAGCTGAATGTCACCACTTCAAACTTCAATGGCATGTGCAAAACCACAAAGGGTTGTGGTTGTGAGGGGTTCCCAGCATGCACTAGGTGAAAGGCAGTCCATCACGACTGACACAAACATTCACCTTCACCTTAATATCAGTGGACAATTTTTTTCAGTTTTCTGGTTCGCCTAACCTGCGCTGTTTAGTGGCTGGCACTAAGGTAATTACTACTGAGTCACCCTATAAAGTGATTCCCAAACAAACAGGACTAGACCTTATCTAGGCTACCTTTAGGGATTACTTATTTAGGTTTTAGTAGATATTAAAAGGGAATTAATTAGTATTGGTTTAGGGTATTTATGTTGTCCATTTCTGTATTGAGCCATCTTTCAAATCATACCGTCATTTTCTTTCCATCCCACGTCTGGCCAGGTCACTGCAGCCACATGCACATTTATAATGGGCAAAAAAAGTACAATCACCAAAGTGCATTATTAACTCGGCGAGCATCAGTTTGAGTTTAAAATTGATCCACTACATAACTCAGAGTGCCCTATTTGTTCGGTGTTGAATGCTCATACACAGTATTCTGCTTCGTCTTCATTCTTTTACTTAAGTTGTGTGTCTACATTTTGTCTGCTGAGGTTTCCATAGAATATATTGAAGGCTAATTAAATTATCCCTCCCTCTCATTGCAACCTTATTTTAAAACATCTGCACAAAGTTGCACCTACTTTAGTGGATAATTAGGGTGAATAATTTGTACCCCGCCTGATGTCAGCTAGGATCGTCTCCAGCCCCCCCGCAACCCCGACAGAGACAAGCGGTTGAAGATGGATGGATGGATGGAATTTCCCACACATGGCCCTTTGCAAATTGTGTGAACATTGTTAGGTGTAGGACATCTGCACCTATATCATCCTGCCATTTACACAATCCTTCCCTAAATGCATTATGCATAAAGAAGAGAGAACTGATTTTACAGAAGATAGTCGGGCAGAGTACCGTTTGTGAATGAGTCTGATCTCGCAAAACTCTTTGGCCTCTCTTTTTGCAAAATATGCACCGTGTAAAACATGTAAACAGTACCTAAATGTCGCTTATAAATTAGTTTTTATTTTATTTAATAACTTTTCCCTTTCTCTGTCTCTCTATAGCTCCATGTGGAGGACAGTATGGTGGATCTGAAGGGGTTGTTTTGTCTCCAAACTATCCTCTGAATTACACTACAAGACAGACTTGCTCCTACTACATCACTGTGTCCACACAGTTTGGTAAGTACATAAATGATCACATTAAACATTCTTACAATTAATTTGTAATTAAAACCCCAACACAAAAGCTAATTGATATCTTTTTTTGTCTTTGTCATCCTGCCTGTTCATCTTCTTCAGTGGTGTTTGGTCAGTTTGCTGTTTTCCAGACAGCAATGAATGACTCAGTGGAGCTGTTTGATGGAGCTAATGAGAATGCTCGATTGCTGAGCTCCTTGGCTGGGTCACATTCAGGTGAGTCTCCTATTGGCTGAGAATAGTGTCAAACACAGCTGAAGGCATGTTATAAAATAAAAGAAAATTACGAATATAACTATGGTTATATGAATCCTGGATGACTGCCAGAGGCTGGGCTTAACACTGGATATCTTCTGTCTCACGCATGCACCGGTCGAGTATTAATATCAACAAAGTCACATGTGACCTCCGTTGACCCCCGGCTCAGGTCTAAGTTCTGGTGTCATCCGCAAGATCACTTCCAACAGAATCTTCTTGCGGTTCACGAGATTTTGTGTGACCTGGATTCATAAAACCGTAGTTACATTCATAACTTTCGTTCTATTCCGTCCTTACTGACCGCCGGGGGCGGTGCTTTACACTAGATGACTCATATCAACATAGTCACGAGGAATCCGGAATACCCACCTATCTGGATGAGGGGGAGGGAGTCAGTCGGAGAACTGTGCCCAATGGATGGGGGGTAGCCACATCCACACTGTGATATTGGAAAGAGAATGTGCTTGGTGATGCCCATGAGGCTGCAGCACATATGACCTCCAAGGGCACTCCTCTCAGGACAGCCCATGATGTTGAAACACTCCTAGTAGAGTGGCATTGTACTCCAGATGGTAAAGACATGCTGCTTGACCCATATGCCGAGGCTATGACGTCCACAATCCAGTGGACTAGGTCCACCGGGACGAAATCATCCCAGAGTCTTTTTCGGCTCTAGTAACGGCTCCATCCTTTTGGATTGCTTTTGGTAATCGACTTGAATGGACTTCACTATGAGAGGAGCTGGTACCTGGGCCAGTAGGTAAGTCTTTCAAAACAGTCTTTTAATAAACTCAGGGTTCACTCATTGTTTTTGGTGCTTTGTTTTATGTGAAGGGACTCTTATCATGCTACTGCAGAGTTTTTTTCTTTTTGTGAGCACTATTAGTGGTGAAAAAAGACATTTTAATGCGTTCACCTTAATGCCTGGAGCTAATCAGTGTTAGCCATGTCCGTAGGCTCTAAGGGTCTGCACCAGGCACAACAGATCAGCGCTATCACCCCCCTCTCCTAATTGGGGTTCAACCATGCCAGTCGGATAGGCTGATTGAGGTGCGAGCATGCCAGCACCTTAGGAAGAAAAGCTGTGTTCGGCCACAAAGTAACACCAGAGCCATCCAAGTTCCACCTCAAGCATGAATTGCTCACAGACAAGGCGTGCAGCTCACCGACACGCTTTACTAAAGTGATGGCAAGGGGGAAACAGTTTTGGTAGACAACCACCTCAGCTCTGCCTGTGCCAAAGGTTTAAAAGGTGGCGAGCATATGGCTTCCAACACCAGGGGCAGGTCCCATGCAGGAGCTCTAGGGGCACTAGGAGGGCGCAATCTCAGCGCCCCTTTCAAGAAGAGAGATACCAGCCTGTGGCTCCCCACTGTGCCATTGTCGATCCTGGCATGCTGCGATGAAATAGCAGCCACATACACCCTCAGGGTAGAAGGAGACCGATCACTATCTAGGAGCTATTGCAGAAACTTAAAAATGGTAGGCACAGAGCAGTGCACTGGATCAACGTTCTCAACTGAAGACCAGTTGGGAAATGTTTTCCACCTTTTTTGATACTGCAGATGGGTAGAGGGTGCTCTGGCACTCAAAAAGTTCTCCTGACAGGCTTTCCGCTCAGCAGCAGGTTAGGCCCTGCAGCGGCCAAACCCAAAGCTGAAGGCGAAAAGGTTTGGAATGCCAAATCCCATCCCCCAGCTGTGACAAGAGGTCTGTCCTCTTTGGAAGGCGACAAGGTGTCCATCAACAAAGATATGCAGCGGGGTAAACCAGGCAGGCCTGAAGAGGGCCACCAGGAGAAGCCTGTGACCCTGAGAAGCATTTGGAAGATCAGGGGAAGTGGTGGGAAGGCATAGAGAAGGCTGTCCGGCCATGCATCTGCCAGAGCATCTTGATTTAGAGGGCTGGTCGTCTCCATTAAGTAGAACCAGAGAGGGCAGTGGGCCGACTCTTCCAAGGCTCACCCTTTCAATAAAATGGTAGTTAACCGCAGCGCCAAGCTCAAGCTCCTGCTAGCGTCCTTTCAGGGCAGCCTGAGCGAGAGCACTCCGCTAACCATGAACACATGACCCGAAAACAGTGATCAATGCTTCTGTGAGAGGGGGCCTGTACTCACCAATCCTCTTCAAAGGACAGCTTGTCTCAGTCTCTGGAGAGATACGCAACTCCAACCTCGAGATCACGAGGCTACAAGCGACGCGACAAATATTTAATAATATAGAGGTTTAGCTAAAGCTAATGATACCGCAGTAACAAGTGTTGACCTGCAAAGCGAGAAGATGAAAAACAAGTGATCTCTTGGATGACACTGGAACTCACCTGTGCATGCGTGAGACAGAAGATATCCAGTGTTAAGCACTGCCTCTGGTGGTCAGTAAGGATGAAATAGAACTGCTGTTTGATTGGTTTGTGTGTTTTCTCTTATTGTTTGAAAAGCTTTTCAGTTGTGATGTTTTAAAGTTTTCCCCTGTTTTACTGTGTCTGTGCTCCTGAGCACATCTTTGCAACAGAAAAATAATGAAAATGTCTATGAGAAAGCAACTCTTGGGGTTTGTAGAACACAGCACCAGTGGTCGTTATCACAATTTATTTGACAGTGATGTATTTGGTGAAAATCCATTATTGGTTATCTTTACAAGAAGAAATCAGCAGTGGAAAGTGCCTCACCGGGGCCATACAATATAAAGCAGTGATGATACTCCTTAACACAATCCTCCCTGGGTTTCCTTATTCTCCAAATCCTCTCAGCCTGGCGACATTTTACATTGCTACATAGTAACACACCCAGCATTAAATGAGATTCAGAGATGAGGCAAAATCTATATAAATGACATAAGAAGGAAATATGAAGAAATATTGATAACATAGTTTTTGACAAACTGTGCTCTCATTGCCTCAGCGTTACGTCTTCTTCTGTTTTGTGTCATGACCAGGGGGCATGCTGCAGGGAAATCCCACTGGAATTGACATTTAGTTTCATTCTGTAGAAATGTGTGCCTTTAAAAGGTTTTCTTTGTAATGTTTATTCAGTTGTTTGCTTGTAGACTTATGAGAAAACTGTTAAATAAAGGACTACAACTGCCAGTATTGAAGTATGGTAGCGTTTCCTGATAAAACACCAATCAAAACAGATAAAACAAACATATCAAACATATCATATCTACAAATAAATGATAGTTCCCTAGAGCATGACTTTCTATTATTACACTAAGGTTAACATTGCTTTTTATTCACTTTTTCCTTCATTGAGTGGACTGATGAGCTTATTTTAACATAATATTAAGTAGGAGGCAGTCACAGGTTTTGTTTGGCTGACTATAGCTGCACATTATGCAATTTATTTATTTCCAGCTACTATCCATCTAAGTTAGTTTGACGGCAAGAGGCCAGTTTATGTAATGTAGAATGGGTGGCTTATTTCTTAAAATTAATTTGAGTTGGAAATTCTCCTTTTGGCTAAAACTGGCAGCGAAGAATGAAACACACCAGGCTTTACAAAATAATGTTAGCTGCATCATTATCCTATCACACATACATGCCCACATATACTTGCACACACATACACACAGGCAAACAGCTTTATAGCACATTGTTCCAGCTAACTGACTGATTATCCTGACAAACAAACATATTAACACACACACGCTTACCAAACTTACACATACACACACATCCGGACGCAGCTAATGACGGTTCTAAATGTCAGCCACACCAGACCATGTTTTTCTCATTTATCACTGTTACTTGGTTTTGCATGTGTATGTGCGCACATATACATCTCTGTGTGTATGAGCCTGTGAGTTGATGTTTGTTTTTCTTGCAATCTTATTCTTTCAGGACCAAATTTGAGCGCACAGTGAAAATAATGCAGATTAAGTAGTTAAATTAAATAAGTCACAAACTTCTGGTTTCACACGGGACACAAACTGCAGTCTCCTGTTTGAAAGTCCTGTATTTGTTTGAGCTATACATCCACCCCAACCTCCTCCCTATGCAGAACATGCCCCTGCTTATACCACATCACATGACTTATGGTGCAGTTGTTCTCAGTGTCTAATATTGCGTATACGAATATTGCAAGTGCCTTGTGTGTTGGTATCCAATGTCAAGGATCGAGTGTTGGTATTTGACTTTGATGAGAATGGTCTGAATGTAAAGCAGTATAGTTTAATGTATGGGAATAAGTGTCTTGTGGGGAAAAAGCGGAAAAAACAATTGCTATGTACTTTCAGGAGAGAAAATTAGGAGTTTATCATTAAGTTTTTATCATTAACATGCATATAGAAGTGATCTTGTGTGTGCGTGTGTGCGTGTGTGCATGTGTGCGTGTGTGTGCGTGCGTGTGGCATAATGTCTGTCCCAGGAGAGACATTGCCATTGGCAACTTCCAATCAGATCATGCTGCGGTTCAATGCTAAGAGTGGCCAGTCAGCTAGAGGCTTTCACTTTGTCTTCCAAGGTAACTCTCACTCTACTTTTCTCCCTGTCTTTTTTTCTCTCACATGCATTCACACAATAAGTTGCATTGAATTTATATTCAACATGAAAGTCTCTCTACTGATAACTATATTTCTGTATTTTCTTTACTCCCCTAATTTTCATATTATTTATTCACCATCATGGTTGTAGCTGTACCTCGCACCAGTGACAGTCAGTGCAGTTCGGTGCCAGAGCCTCGGTACGGCAGGCGGATCGGTTCAGAATTCTCAGCTGGCTCTGTGGTTCGGTTCGAGTGCAGTCCAGGGTATTTACTGAAAGGAGCCAGTGCTATCTGGTGCAAGGCTGTGCCAGGTGCCCTCGCACAGTGGAATGCAACAACCCCAACCTGTATAGGTAAAGTTAACCGACCCCGAAATGTGTGTAGAATGTACCTGTCTGTGAATCATCCGCTGCCATGAGAGTTGGGATTTTGACATTCATTTTAACAAACTATGACATTAATTCTAACAAACTAAATGTATGCCTGCATGAAATCTCTCTTTGCTGAGAAACAAACAGCTTCGACTGTCACATTAGTTTATACCAAAATAATGTTTATCATATTTACTCTCTTCGGCTCCCTGTAGTGGTAATTTTGAATACCATATTGGCCCAGGGTATGCTGGGCAATATTTCGACAACCTGTCTTATCTGTTAGCTATTTAGTTAATAAACGGTGCCAAGAAATGCATATTTTATGTCTCCATTCTAGTTCCCTGCAGTGGCAATTTGACTGAACGTCGTGGTACAATACTGTCTCCTGGCTATCCTGAGCCCTACCCAAACAGTCTCAACTGTCTATGGAGGATCCTTGTCAGTGAAGGGGCTGGGATACAGGTACAACATGTATACACTTTTAAATAAATATAGAACTTTGAATGATGCACATAAACTTAAAGGTTGTTGTGTTCATTTACTTTCATTGTTTGCTATTTAGATTCAAGTGATGACGTTTGCTACTGAGCACAACTGGGACTCTCTGGAGATCTACGATGGAGGAGACATGACAGCTCCTAAATTAGGTTCATTTTCTGGTATGACAATATGCTCACACACGCATGCATGCACACATGCACGAACACACACACACACACACACACACACACACACACACACACACACATACACACACACACACACACAAACACATGGACACATGGACACATGGACACGGACTCACAAACACTCCAGAGATCTATGATGGATGGGATATGACAGCTCTTAAACTATAGATACACAAATATATAGATTGACAGACACTCACAAAAACACACACACACACACACACACACACACACACACACATAATTCATACATCTGTGATGAATTAGATATGACAGGTCTTGTGTTATATTGCAATACCAAAAGCATGATTTATAGCTTAAATAAATGATAAATGTTTAAGAAAATACACCAGAATTCGTCAGATTTCCAGGCAGTCAGTGAAAGGAAGAGTAGAAAGGAGGGAAGGAAGGTTTAGTGAAGGGTGGAAGAAAAATAGGGAAAAAGAGGGAGAGGAAGAAGACAGAGGGATAAAGAATGGTCTAACCTTTTACAATTTCCCAGTGGAGCTTCCCCTGTGACCTGCCCCAAGCACATACCTGTCACACACCTATCACACATAAAACATGCCGCCCATAGGGCAACACATGCACACACGCACACAAGTGACAGTGCCCTTCTCAAGAAAGCACACTGGGGAGCTGCCCACTATAACCACGGTGATCTAATGTTGGCCACTGAGCAGCTTCACTGGGGCAGATCAGGTTTGCTTCACATAAGGACTCCAAAATTCAAGCTGTCCTTGGAGGGCGAGGGGTCATTCACCTTCTCTACACATAATGTTCCAGCTGCTCTTTCTTGGGATTCAAACATAAATGAAGAGATTTTTGGCTTAGCAAGACTGATAGAAAATCACAGAGGTTAAGACAGAGAACACAACGTATATCCAACATATCAAGACTTTTATGGAAACTTAATATTTTGACATCCTTTCTTTTTAAATTTGTGGAACTGTATGTTATGACTGGTCATGTGGCCATCCTGGTGGTTTTAAGTCTCCAGTGTCGCTTAGGTAAAAATCTTGTGATTTGATGAAAACCATCTCAACGTAATTTCTTCATGTAGGTCCAGTGTTGTGTTACATAAATGATGACGCTATTGGTCAAATTCTGATAAATGTTTATTTCTGTCTTTTACAGGAACCACTGCTCCTGCTCTTCTCAACTCAACGTCCAATCAGCTCCTTCTGCACTTTCAGAGTGACATCAGTGTGGTGGCAGCAGGATTTTACCTAGAATACAAGAGTAAGTCAAAGTGTTAGATAGAAAGAGAGAGAGAGAGTTTTAAAGAGAAATGCTGAGGTAAAATAAGTGGTTGGCTTCTCACCAGAAACCACAAATGCACACAAACCCACAGACACACATCATTGGAGCCAAATCTTCAACATCAAATAACAAGAGTCAGTGACCTGAACTGGGACTGCCGAAAGCATACACACATACTGAGGCCTAAATTCGAGCACACACCTAGTTCACACCTACAGTAGAAGGACGTAAAGGGAAACACATAGACTCAGTCCTGTACATAAACAAGTTATTTTGCTTGTGTTATTTATGCACATACGTTAAAAAAGAAAAAAGGCACATACACACACAAATGTGTAGACAGACAAAGGTATAGACATAGATATTAACATCATGCACACCTGTCAGGGCATGGTTGTGCTTTTCATTCCTTTGTTGCTGTTTTAGCTTAGAATCACTTCTAGATCAATGAACATGTCCCCTTTTGTGAGCATGTGTGTGAGCATTAGTGTGTGTGTGTGTGTGTGTATGTGTGTGTGTGTGTGTGTGTGTGTGTGTGTGTGTGTGTGTGTGTGTGTGTGTGTTTGTGTGTGTCTGTGTGTGTGTGTGTGTGTGTGTGTGTGTGTGTGTGTGTGTGTGTGTGTGTGTGTGTGTGTGTGTGTGTGTGTGTGTGTGTGTGTGTGTAGCACGCGCATTTCTCTGTGTGTATTGGTGTATGTGTAGGTGAGTGCACACACATGTGGGTCGATGGCCTGTATTTTCTTTTTTTTTGTGTCAAGAAGCCATCACTAGAAATGAGACCCTGGAAGAATGGTCTCTTTTAGGGAGTTTATCATGTCTATATCTTTGCGTAAACCCTCATCTTTTTTAGTTTGGCTTTATTCCTAGATGTGCCACATCCATATGTGACACTAACATCTGAACATCCTGTACAGTATCATAATAACCCTCAGATGAAAATGGTACTTGGTGTGGTTCAAGCCATTTTTCTATGTTGTTGTTGTTTCAGTGTTTATTTTGCTTAGGCCTGCAACGCATATATTATTGAGTTGAAAACAGGTACAGGTGGTAGTCTCTTTGGGCTTGGAAAGATTTTGGGTGGAACTGTGCCAGCAGGAAGGTTGGGATTAGAGGTATTTATGAGTCCTCTTAGTGCTTCATAACCAAGACCCAACTTGAGACCTGAATCAGGCTGAGTTTCAAATTATGTTCAGTCTAATCAGGTCGTGTAGGTCTGGGTTCCGTGTGCCAATGTGGAATAATCATAATCATAACGAGACAAAACATATTGACATCAAGATTATATCACACAACTACTTTGGGAACATCATGGCTTTATTAAACTTTTAAAAAAGTATGGGGATTTTCTTGAACTTTAAATATAATTCAACTGAAAAACAATACCTACATTCAACATATTCCACACAGGCAAAAGTGCACTGCGGTAAAGGAAAGGGGTGCTCTGGATTTATTATTGCGAAACAGAATACAGCACAATAATTGTTTTATCTTGACTTTCTGGTTTTCATAATAGTCGGAAGACAAAAATGTTATTGAAAATAACATCTGATAAATCTCCCTGCCCTACATTATATGCTGTTACCTAATGTTAGAAGTTTTCCAAGTTCAGTTTCAAAAATATATATCAAACATAACACCACCATAAGAGCTATTGCAGGACTCAGTTGATAGCTTTGCTTATCTAAAATGAGTGCTAACACCTTTTTAATCTGTAGCATAATTTGTTCCAGGTTTGCCTGAGAGGTCTCTCCTAAAGTAAGATTTTAACTTTTTTCATTAAAGGACGTTTTGCCGACATCGGTCAACTTACCTCTTCATGAATGATAAGAACGAAGACACCAACATTACCATACGCCCTAACTATTTCTGAAACTGTTTCTGACACAGTATGTGCTTCACACTGATGTTTCACTGTACACTTTGTTTTCCACTATGTTTCCAACAGAAGCAGAAAAAAAACACAACACCTTTGTCTTTGTTTTGCTGTTAAAAGTTATCCTTGTCAGTTTTGCAGCACTGTCTCAGCCTGTGTAAGTGGACATAATCATCTGCTAGGGCCACGTGAATGATTGTTGATGATGTTTTCATTGTTTTTAGCTGACTAAAGGGCCTTTTTCTCTAAAGGGCAGAGGGAGACGTCTCTCTCCCTTGTCCGTCTTGAAATAAACCAAAATAAAAGTATCGTAAATGCTGACACTGTCTAGCTGTAGTCTAGTGGCCCTAGTGGGGAGGTTTGTGGTATTGTCAGCATTTTACAGGGCATCACGGCTCTGTCATAACCAGGGAAAAAAGGGAGAAGGTTGCTAGCACACACACACACACACACACACACACACACACACACACACACACACACACACACACACACACACACACACACACACACACAAGCACACAAACAAACATTCACTCCTCTCTCTGCCCTTCTTTCACTCTCTATCCCTCTTCCGCCCCTGTGTTGCTATAGTAACTGTTCTTGGGCGGTCTCCTGCGGAAGTTTCCAAGTGAAACACAGAGGCAGACAAGCAGACTCACACACACACATACACACACACGCACACATACACATACACACACATACACTCCTACCGACTATTTGATGAAGGACTGGCTGCTGTCAAACTTTCTACGGATATGTTTAAAACCTTTATTGGGTTGGGAATACACAACCAAACTCATTATGTTACCTTCACATATTTTTAGGTACACTTTAGAGGCCACTGTCACTGCTGATGACGTAAAAAAGTTGTCAATTCATAAATAGGCTCTTGTGCATTAGAATAAACAATATTAAGAGCATTTGTAAATTCATGTGCCACATCAGTTATTCATCAAGTTAATCTAAATATTGTAGTTTTCTCCTTTGTGTTTAAAACACATTCAAGTGATGGGAAAAATAAATGATAAAGTTTTTCTTGACAAGTACTGAAGCAAAGACGGTAGAGAACACAAGAGGGAACCTGTTTTACTGTCATTGTAGTGTAGAATAAATTATATATTTTTAGTTGGCCATGATATATTTGATAAGTAATGTCACAACAGCAATGTGGGGTTAGCTGTCTAGAACTTAGAGAAGTGATGATCATGTCACATTTACTGTATTTTTCTGTCCATATCTGGCTCAAGTCATATGTTCAGAGTCCGCTTGAACCAGAGGCTAAGCAATCCTTAAAAAGAAAACTTAATGATGAATTATAGTGATGACAAAGTTTATTGTTTTTATTTTTTTTTTTGTAGCTGTTGGTCTTACCACCTGTCCAGAGCCAATGATCCCAGCTAGTGGCATCAAAACAGGGGACAGATATATGGTCAATGAGGTGGTGGCATTCACCTGTGAACCTGGGTACACATTACAGGTAATACACACAAACACACAAACAGAGAAATAAACATGTACGTTTATGTTTTTGGATACTGACTGTCTATTGTTAACTAATGGTTTTCACATATTATGGCTGATATTAGTTCAACAGAAAATTTATTTTCCAATGTTTATTAGAAGCAGAGTGAATATTGTGAAAATGTGTTTACAGACACAAACTGCTGCCAATAACAATTAGCAAGCATGCAATACAATATTAATTTTGACTTTTGTTGAAGCTCCCACATTTTAGAAAGTGGGATTTCCATGTCTTTTTTTTTATTATGAAGCTTGTCGAGGTGCTATACACATATTTTTAAAGTATGATTTTCAGTTTACAGAGAAATGCACACAGGCCTGTATAGGTAGAAAGTTCTGCTACAGTGCTGTTACATTCATTCCCTGGCTGGTATGGGCATATGGTATATTTAGACCAACAGTATAAGAAAAATAATGTATTTTTTTGAATATTACAACATGTTCTTGTATTAACTTGAAAATTTGCATAATATGGGGCCTTAAAATGCACTCCAAAACGTTTGTAATTTGCTTAGACAAAGTAGAAATACTTTTTTTCTTTTTTTGAACCTAACCCACTGTATTTCCACTTTCACACTTTCAGGGCCACTCTCACATTTCCTGCATGCCAGGCACTGTGCGTCGATGGAACTACCCACCTCCTCTTTGCATAGGTAACTCGCACACACACATACACACATTCTGCTCTGCTTGGGTCCTGAATGATCGATCCAATGGTATAAAAAGCATGCCCTGCTGGTGCTGGAGGTTCACGTTGAACTTTTAGGCTGTATGACTGAAGCATTCCAGTTGATAAGCGATGGAAACCTCCACCTCCTAATTATTTTGATTACTTAGTTTCCATTTTAAGGGTAATACAAAATGTGTTTACTGAAGTAAGTTGATGAAATGTCAGTGTGTGGAATCCTTGTGTTGCACATCATTGAATACTGCCAAATAACAATATTTTTGTTACAAGACCATCTTTTAAATTATAAATTAGATTCATATAAGGAATTCTTGCAGTTGAATATTTTGTAAAATGACACTGCTTCCACTCACTCTAACAAACTCAAGGAAAATTAATTATTCATCAAATTAATAAATAGTAATGATTGAATGAGAAAGTGTAGTTGTTAATCAACTATGACTTTATAGGTATATTTATTGTTATAACCTTGAAATCAGATTATTTGAAGTAAGTAGCTTGTTGCAGTATAAGATCAATATACCTGCTGGGTACAAAAAAAATTGTTTACACTGTGCTGAGAGCCAAGGCTTCCTAATTTCTGCAGTAGAGTTAAGGGACCTCAATTACATTGATGTTTGTGTTTGATAAAAACTTGTAGCAGGACTGGTGAGCCAATTCCAGTTAAACTCAACCTTGACATGTCAGGACTAACTAAACTCAGCCCTGCCATAGCCCCCTTCAGTTTGTGTCGAATCCAGCATTTCCTGTTTCAGTCAGAGTCTCTTACATAAACCAAATCATGTACAGATATGTCAATGAAAGGGTGTGCCATAATAGGATGACATAAGATTTAAAATATATGTCTGTCACCATAGGTTTTTAAGGATTTATAAGACTCAGCACACATGGTCCCCATGGCCCCCATAAAGTCCCCCATAAGTCTAGATTTGGGGTTTTAAACATGATATCCAGTCTCCTAACCATTGGTTTTAAATACTTTGGGAAACACCAAGGACATTAACTTAATAATACTGTTTTTATTTGTATTTTATTTATATATTTTAATGAATCTAATGCATCATATCAGTATTACTGTATCTAACCCTACCTGGAACCTCTAAACTGTTAAATACAAGACAAATAAAAAAATAAAGAAAATATTAGCAATCATCTCAAGTCCATAACTTTTAACAGAATTCCATTTTATTTTCCAAATAATGTGATATTTGAAAACTTTTAAATACAACATATTATCGTGGCTACTTTATTAGGTTTACCCCTGTATGATCTATTGTCCAGCAATACCTTTGTTGTGCGTTAAAGTATATTTATAGGATGCCTATAATGTTTTTGAATTTTCATTCAATAATATGTTTTAGCATTGAAGTCTTAGTTAGTGTTGTTGTACTGGACTGCATTGCACTTTTATAGGCATTGGGAAGTTACATTTTCTTTTATTGATTGGGTTATTTGGTACAATGTGATGTAAACTATGTAAAGATATAAGTTTTAGCAGAGCTGTTGTATTGAACTGCATTAGAGTGTACAGGTGTACCTAATAGAATGGCCACTGAGTGTAAATATCAATACTACAAATCTAACCATTTCAGGGCGAAAGGGTGCTCAAACCACTCTGGTTGCTGGTTGCTGCCGCTGTGGTGTAACCTTTCTGTAATCACACAGTGGATAAAGTAATGATCTCTACTGTACATTGCTCATGCGTTGCCTGTTTTTAACAATGTGCTTGCTGGGTTTGTGTTGTCAGCTCGTTGCGGCGGGGTGTTCTCTGAGATGAGTGGTGTCATCCTCAGTCCAGGTTTCCCTGGCAACTACCCCGGCAACCTGGACTGCACCTGGCAAATTACCCTGCCAACTGGATATGGTAAGTATTATGGGATGGAAGCGCATTTCTTAAAAGTACTTAAGTACTTCTATTGGTGTATTTGGAAAACACAGACCTTTTTTAGTACAAACTCAGTAGCAGCAACACATGGTTTATTAAAAGCTTCACCACATGTTTAATTGGTGGCTGACACATCGTGTGTGCTGTTAAATGACACTACTTAACGGATGTTTTTGTTTGGCGACTTGTTTTGTGTGCATGGCAAACATGTCCGGGTGTGTAATTAATTATGGTTAGATGTTAGTTGATATGATATATTTTCAGAAATGATAATAGTATTGGTTTGATAGTTATAGGTCTGCTAAATCTGTCAGCTCATTTAAGTTGGGGCTTCAAAAAGTATTGTTTACTTCAGCTTTCCAATAAATTATATACCTATCCTCTTTTTAATCTGTAACTATTGATTTGCTTGATTTTACTTTTTGTTTTTATTGTCTTTCAAATGCAAATTTAATGTTTTCTGAACGTCTTATGATTAATGTATTTCTATGTCCCTGTAAAGCACTTGTGAATTGCCTTGTGTCTGAAGGATGCTCTATAAATAAACTTGACTTGCCTTGCTGAGTATACTCAAATGATAAGAAGACAGTCTTATTGTTATTGTCTCAGACAACAAAATTGCAGTTATAGCTATGGTGCAGACACTCAAATGAAAAAAAAATATATATAAAACAACAAGTACCAAATACAAATATGGAAATATAAATTGTATGGCATAATATACGTACTGTATGCATGGAATTAAAGATCCTGAAACATGTTGTAATTCTCATGTATTGTTATTGTGTATTGTACACAGTCTATTATAATTTGTGTTTGTATTCTAGGAGCCCATATTCAGTTTCAAAACTTCTCTTCTGAAGACAACCATGACTTCCTAGAGGTCAGGGCTGGACCACAACACAGCTCGGCTCTTATTGGACAGTTTACTGGCTCGCAGATCCCTACCCCTTTGCTGAGCACTACGCACCTGACAATCATCCACTTCTACAGTGACCACTCAGAGAACAGGCCGGGGTTCAAACTGACGTATCAGGGTGAGTTCACATGTGACTTTTGACTGTCGACACATGTTATTTTTTAAGGCAATGACTGCAGACTGCAGACTGCAGGGCTACAAACCCTGAGGTATTACTGCAGGCGCTTCCAGTTGAAAGTGGACCCTCAAGGGCTGAGCAAAAAGACCTTTATTCAAACTGAGCCTACTGTTTAGTTTTTCCAAATTTGGGAACACAAGATGGTTGCTTGAATTATTAAAAAAAAAAAAAAGAAATGGTCTGCTCAAATGTTCTGAATAAATTAACATCCAAACGTAGTTGCCAAAATACAAAGCCTTCCCCACTCCAAGAAGGGTAGGATGAAAAAACGTATTGCTATGAGGTTTTGAGCTTTGATCTGTGGATGAGTCATGCTAAAGACTTAAAAAAACCTTACGGCTTTGCTCTCATCATTAAAAGAGATGGATTGTTAGTAAGCCCCTGTGAGAGACTGGCATCTTGTCCAGCAGGCTTTACTTGTAGCTCTAAGTACTTCACTTCAAAGACACAAGAGATGCACTGTGGACCTTTATGCCAGCAAGTAGAACAAGGCTTACTAACTTACATAGCTAAGTCACATTCACAGGCACATGATAATTTTGCCTTTTTCCCCCTCACACTGTAGCTTTTGTCACTGCTAACTCGTATTGTTGGTTTGTGGAGCTTGTGGACATGTTTCCTCACATGAAGTAGCACTGGTGACTTCTTCTCACCTGGCAGCGAGGATCTTTGTAGATGCAAAACCCAGAGATTCCTCATACTACCCTCAATGGCATTGAATAAGCACTATTGGTAGTGCTCCAGCCTGGGTGCTTTCACACCTACACCTCTCAATGACACAAACTCAGGTTCTGTTCTCTAGGCAGAGGAGGTATAGGGTTCAATAGGCTGGATTGCCATGTGCACATCCACAAAACCTCAGTGGGATAAGTGCCAAAAAAAGCAATAAAAAGTACCGGCTCGCTGATGTTTCGACTGACATGTCACTAATAAAACCTTTAGGGAGCTCTGAGTCCAGTTTTAGTGTTTTGACATTGCACCTTCTTGATTGTAGTCTCCACCACTTGGACACTTTGGCTTACATTTTAAAGATTCTCTCTAGTTCCTCTTTCAGTTTGTATTTTATATCCTCTTATATTCCTTCCCCTTGATGCTGCTTTCACATGGGACCTCTACATCTGTCACCATTTGTTTTTCTCTTTCTATTGTATCTCCACAATGTCCAGTTAGTTTTGTCAATATTTCTTTCCCCGTCAGTACATGGAAGTCCCATGTGATCTTAGTCCTGACGTATTTAAACATCCTTTGTGGCATATTCCATCTGGATTTGGGATGGTCTAGCGGTGTGTCTCTACACATCCTGCGCCTTGATGTGTTGTATGCTCTTCCCTCCTTCATCTTAGATCCTGCTTCTACCAGACAGTCTGCATTCATGTGCCATATAACTGTAAAGAAGGAGGTTAGAGCTGCTGATGTTGCTGCATTTACTACTTGTAGCCTCTGTGGGTCATATATTTGTTTAATGCTCCTTCCAGTCCAAGATTTTGTAACATTGTGGACAGGGTTGCACAGAGACCACATTGCAATGCTAGATGCAGGACCCGGAAGCGCATACATGCCGTTTCAGATTTCACAGGTTTTAAAAATGGAGTGCTTTGATGATGTGTTTACTGAGCAAGAACCAGGGACCGTGCTTGCCTACTCACTGCGCCAACCACAAGAAGCATGAAACCCACATGAAGCTACACTGTAGAATGCAGAGGAACAAAAATACACACTACCACTATGTTAATCTGAGTATGACTGTATGCCTGCTTACAGTCGTGTTTTATTTTTTTCGGACCTAAAAATCAGGTGAATCTGAAATTAAACTTGAGTATTTTCCTCATATTTCTCTTCATCTCTGTCTTTAGCCTATGAACTTCAAAACTGCCAGGATCCTTTTCCTTTTCCCAACGGTGACATCATCAATGGTGACTACAGCGCTGGCCAATCAGTAACTTTTCAGTGCTACCCTGGGTATGTTTTGATTGGACACCCAGTGCTAACGTGCCTTCATGGGACCAACCGGAAGTGGAACCATCCATTTCCACGTTGTGAGGGTGAGAAGACTTTCTGAAATGAATGTATTTTTATGGGGTAAAAGTATATGCCATGATAAAAATTAAGACGTAAAATAAGTCTGCATTTCTAATATACAGAAGGTCAGTTCATGTTGCGTTGAAACTGGCATGTTGTTGTAATTTTTACCCCGCAAACATCCCCATCCCTCAGGTACCAACAGTAATTTAAAGTGTAGACATTAAGAAAATGTTGTCATTCTAGTTAAATTTCAGTAAATTTAATCTAATCTATCAACGGCATCACAAAACAGCAGTGTAAGCAGTTAAGTTGAAGGTAAATATTCCTCTGTCACTTAGATCATTTATTCTATAAATCAGTAGCACAAGCATTACTCTTGTTACTACCTCTGCTGCTGCTTTTACTAATGCTAGTACAAATAACACCAATTTTTCACTGTCTACAGTTCGACAGTTATTCTTGTCTCCTTCTCCTTGCAGGTATAGAACATTAGAAGAAAGTGACAGATTTGCAAATAGATAATATCATAACTCTGCTTTTTACAGCTCCTTGCGGCTATAATGTCACGGCTGAAAACGGAACAATCTATTCACCTCAGTATCCCAATGAATACCCTAACTCCCAAGACTGCAGCTGGCTCATCAGCGTTCCCCACGGCCATGGAGTTTATATCAACTTTACCTTATTGCAGACAGAGCCTGTCACTGATTACATCGCTGTCTGGTAAGTCTTAGTCTACTCTTACACTTGAACTTACGTGCACACACACACATACAACCAAATGTACAAGCTTATTTTCAATGTTGCCCTTTATCCTTGGACTGATTGCAACACTGACAGGTAAGTCTTAAATTTACATATATCCCGTCTCTATCGAAAACTAATAAGACGTTGTATCAACTTTTACTTATTTTTCTTCACACTTTCTCCCTCAGACACGCAGATATCTTGGGATACATTTTATTGATGGTAACCTTATTCCTGGTATTGATTTCATTATTATTCATTACATCTTTTACACACACACACACACACACACAGTCTTGCCTGTTCAAACATATATCAGTGTCAGTTGTTTATGACTTTGTGTCAGCTGTTTATGACTTTATCATACAGGGACATATACACAAAGCCATTTGAAGTTATTTAAGGAAAGGTTGATACACAGGGATCACAGCTCCATACACTCCTAATACCTCCATGCCTACTTCCTCTGACTCTCATGCAGTAATAATGGGATTCAGTGTGGAGGTAAGATTGTAATAGGGAATGTGAGAGTAATGCATTTACAATGGGACCACTGACCAATTCAATCTAACTCAGTACCATGGTCATACGCAGACCCAGAAAGGGCTCAGGAACTCTGGCAATAATGATGAGATTCAGTGGGGAGTAGGAAATGTAATGAAAGGAGTGGTGGAGCTTGGTTCACAAATCCAACGGGACTTTGCTGGTTCTAACAAGTTTGGTTCAATCCAAGAGACATTTCTCACTTAATAGTTTGAGTTTTCTGTAAAATATAATATAGAACAATACATTTATTTATTTAAAGATCAAGTACGATTTGGGTCCTGTCATCATTTGGTGTAGGTTTACAGTAGGATAGTGCTTGTGTGTGGTCAGCCTTTTATTCAAGCTCTCAGGAGTGAGTAGTTGAAATGCAGGCAGTGGGAAAGTAATGCATTCGCACTTGGTGACTACTCACTTTCAATCTCGCCAGCTAGCAGAGTCATGGATATAGCTGTGGAGAGGCGCAGCATCAAGTTATTTTGCAGTTGCAAATTGATTCTGGGGATTCATGTGTTTTCGGCACATTTCACCGGGAAAAAAAATCTAAAATCACATTCCTAGATTAGTGTACCAAAAGACATCTGTCATATGAGATTAGTGCATAAATGATGGACTATTGCTGTATCTCCAACACATGAATATATTTGGAAGTGACTGGGGGCTGACACTGAAGAAAAGAGTGCTTTGCTCAGAGCCAGTGGGATAGCATCTACCTTCCAAAGCCTTAGAAAGATTTAGAGAGGGCGATCCAAAGGTCTACTGCCACTGCATTACAGCCACAAGGAGTACTGAACCCACATCAATTCACTGGGTCCTGGTTAATCATTAAAGATACAGTCAGATCAGATCTTTAGATGTATCTGATGTGTGTCTAAAATAAATTACTAATTTCAATATTAAAAAAATCACTGGCATTAATAATTGCAAAAAATCCCCATTAAAACATTCCTTTTGTTTTACGCCTGCACTGAAAGACAGTGATGTCAGCACAGGGGGAGCGTCCATCCTGTAACTGGCTTGCAGTTGTTGTCAGTCAGATCAAAGGTTATTTCATCAGTGACTCTGGCCATCTTTCTTTTTGACGGATATGCGCTCAATGCTCACCTGTTCTTCGTCAGATCTTATTTTCTATTTTATATCCTTGTGGTGTTTTTTGGTGTGTCTTTGGGTCGTTTTGATTTTCCCAGACGGAAACAAGTGTGCTTTTCATTTGAAAAGTTGATGCAATGCGAGAGGTACAAAGGCTTTACAGAGAATTAATGACCAAAATCCTGCTTTGATCACAAGTGCAGAGCCCGTTTGGGGTGTGGCTGCTTGGAGCGTGTGCCTATTCGGAATTGGCCGACTGCATGTTTCCAAGTATTGCTGCAAGTGGTGCTGTTGGGGGGCTTGCCAGTGTGTGTTTGAAACGGGACGATTGCTTAATCCCTGGAAGTGCTGCTTGCAGTGTTGTCGAGAACTGCTCATCTGATCAACTTCACACTCAACACTGCATTCCCTTGGATGGCACTTGACATGTCCACCAAGTGTTCAAGATTCAAGATTCAAGATTCAAGAAGCTTTATTTATCCCGAGGGAAATTATTGTGCAACAGTTTCAGTACAAAGGTGGGAAAGGATCAATTATCACCGTACTTGGCACAATAAGCTAACATAATCAAATCAAAATAAAGCTAACGTAAAATAAATCAAACAATTAACTAAGTGTGACAGAGGGCAACAGACATTGTGGTTAAGCGTAAGTATATACAATATACAACAATACGCACCGTGCAGTTAAGCAGCAGATTGAAATAAAATAAGTACAAACTAAATAAGTGAGTAGGAGCGATAAGTGATAACAGTGTTAAAGTGTTCCTACAGAACTAAGTGACAGTATGGCACAGTGAAGTGTAGCAGCCTTTCATACTGAAGTAAGTTACAGTAAGTTACAGTAAAGTACAGTGTAGCAGCATTATATTAAGATACGTTACAGTAAACCACAGTGAAATGTAGCAGCATTTCCTACAGAACGAGGTTACAGTAAAGCACAGTAAAGTGTAGCAGCAGTAAGTTACAGTACCCCTAAATAAAGTGATGTAGTGGTGATATAAAGTGACAGTGTAAAGTGTAGCAGCAGTAAGTGACAGTACAACTGAATAAATTGATGTAGTGATGATATAAAGTGACAAAGTGACATTTTCTCCACTGTTCCTTACCTGACCGGGGGAGATGAATTATAAAGTTTGATGGCCACCGGAAGAAAAGACTTCCTCCGGCATTCAGTATAACACCGGGGGAGAATGAGTGTGTGGCTGAAGGTGCTTCTGCTGGAGGTCAGCAGATGGTGGAGAGGGTGAGAGTTGTTGTCCAGGATGCTGTGCAGTTTAGACAGCATCCTCCTCTCAGACACCGCCACCAAAGAGTCCAGTTTGAACCCCAGGACGGAGCCAGCCTTCCTGATGATCTTACTGATTCTCTTGGCGTCTGCTGCCGTCAGTCTGCTGCCCCAGCACACAACAGCAAAGAAGATGGCACTGGCTACCACCAACTGATAACATCCTCAGCATGATGTTACATACATTGAATGACCGGAGCCTCCTCAGGAAATAGAGACGACTCTGGCCCTTCTTGTAGACAGCCTCAGTGTTCTTGGACCAGTCCAGTTTGTTATCCAGGTATACTCCAAGGTATTTGTAATCCTGGACAACATCCACAGTCACGCCATTGATGGAGATGGGTGTGGGGGCAGGTTTATTCCTGCGGAAATCCACCACCAGCTCCTTAGTCTTGGTGGCGTTTAGAATCAGGTGATTAGCTGCACACCAGTCGACGAAGGAGTCCACAATGCCCCTGTATTCCTCCTCCTTACCCTCACTGACACAGCCAACAATTGCAGAATCGTCAGCAAACTTCTGCAGGTGGCAGGACTCAGAGAGGAGCTGAAAGTCTGAGGTGTAAAGGGTGAACAGAAAGGGGGAAAGAACAGTTCCCTGTGGAGCTCCAGTGCTGCTGACCACAGTGTCAGACACTCCGTCCTGCAGTCTGACATACTGTGGTCGACCCGTCAAGTAATCCTTAATCCAGGAAACCAGGGGAGGGTCCACCTGCATCGCCGTCAGTTTACGTCCCAGCAGAGCAGGCCGGATGGTATTGAACGCACTGGAGAAGTCCATGAACAAGATTCTCACTGTGGTTCCCGGTCTGTCCAGGTGGGCGCAGGCACGGTTGAGCAGGGAGATGATAGCGTCCTCCACACCTAGTCTTGGCTGGTAGGCAAACTGTAGAGGATCCAGTGATGAGCTGACCAGGGGCCGAAGAAGTGAAAGGACCAGCCTCTCCGGGGACTTTACCAGGTGCGACGTCAGCGCCACCGGTCTGTAGTCTTCGGAGGTGCTGGGGCGCACCTTTTTTGGCACTGGTACCAGGCAGGATGTCTTCCACAGCACAGGGACCTTCTCAAGACTCAGGCTAAGGTTGTAGATGTACTGCAGGACTCCACACAGCTGGATCGCACATGTTTTGAGGATGCTCGGGCTGACACCGTCAGGACCTGCTGTCTTGCCTGGGCGGAGTCTGCACAGCTCCTTCCTCACCTGCTCTGCAGTGAAGGTCTGTCTGCTGTGTGTGTTGGCGGGGGTGGAGAGAGGTGATGGCGCGGGGGAGGGGACAGGTAGTGCAAAATCAGGAAGGAGTTGAAGGGGAGGGGGGGGTGTCAGCAGGGCTGGAGGCTTGGAGGGGGATGGTTGTGGAGGAGCCGTGGGGGAGCCCTTTCATCAAATCTGTTGAAGAACAGATTCAGCTCATTGGCACGTTCAGTACCACCTCCTACTGTCTGGCTACCAGATGGTTTGTAGCCAGTGATGCTCCTCATGCCGCTCCACACGTCCTTTAAATATCTCTGCTGGAGTTTGTGCTTATCCTGTTATACAGTCCGCAAGATCATCAAGGTCCTCTCCATGTGAATTACAGATCAAATCCCAGTCTGAAAGTTCGAAGCAGCCCTGTAAAGCTTCATCGGTCTCCTGTGACCACCTCCTCACAGTCCTGGTGGTCACAAGAAGCCACTGGACTTGGGGCTTATACAGGGGCTGCAGGTGGATGAGGTTGTGGTCTGATCTTCCAAGAGGAGGAAGGGCAGTGGAGCTGTAAGCCTCCTTAACATTAGCATACAACAGGTCCAGTGTCTTGTTTTCCCTGGTGGGACAGTCCACAAACTGCTTGAAAGTGGGGAGTGTTGCAGCCAGAGTGATGTGGTTGAAGTCCCCAGATATTGCAATGAATGCGTCTGGGTGCCGTGTCTGAAGCCCCGCGACGACGGTGTGGATGACGTCACTCGCGCGCAGTCGGAGGAATGTAAACAACCAGGACGATCACGTGTGAAAACTCCCTCGGCAGGTAGTAAGGCCGAAGACTCACGGCAAGCAGCTCAATGTCCGGGCTGCACACACGCTCCTTTACAGTATCGTGTCCAGGATGACACCACTTGTTGTTAATAAGAATAGCAAGTCCCCCACCTTTCCTCTTGCCACCCTCACGGTGACTCCTGTCCGCCCGAACAGTCTGATAGTCGTCCACAGTTACGTTAGAGTCCGGGATGTCCTCGTGGAGCCACGTCTCCGTGAAACACAGCACACTGCTCACACGATACATCCACTGAGGCTTCACCAGGCCCGCCAGCTCATCCATCTTATTAGCCAGCGACCTCACGTTCCCCATGGTGATGGAAGGGAGAGATGGTTTATATCTCCTCTTCTTTTCCCGGTGTTTACATCCAGCCTTACATCCCCTGTACTTTCTCCTCAGTTCTGAGGGGATTTCAGGCCTCTCCCGCATGAGCGCCGTTGATGCTAGCGACAACAGCTGTTCACGGGTGTAAACAATGGAGCCGCTGCATTGTTGCGTCCAGACGGAGACGCGGTCGGCAAAAATAGTCCCAAGAATGAGACAAATGGACAATAAACATGTAAGAAAGTTAACGAACATAGTTGGCTAAGGTTAGCACGGCGACTTACAGGAAAAAGCACTAATAAAAAGACAGTAAAATAAGATAAAATAGCAAAAAAGTGCAGAAAGGAGAGAGAGCAACTGTTGCTGGCTTCCGCTTTACACAGCGCCGGAACCGGAATGTGGTTGCATTAGCACAAAGCGTCCAGGAGGTGTTTGTTATATAAACCCTGCCCACAGTATTTGAGCAGAATCTGAGGGCCAGCTATAGCAAAACTGAATCAAAAGTCAGAAGGTGACTTTTTCCTGTTTTGTCCATAGATGTTCTGTGCCAAGTATGGTGATAATTGAAAAATAATAATTTTACATACAGTCAAAACTCTAAAACATTATTACAGACATTATGTCATTGTACTTAGAGCTTAAGATCGGGGGCTACTACTTTTGTCGTGATTTGGGCATTTGACTGTTTGCATTTGTGGATTCAGTTGGAATAAGAATGAGAGGAGACAAAATATGCCCTGTGTGAGCTGCTGGGTTAATGAGGAATTGATTGGGATCATAATTTCTATTAAATGTGTAACTTTTAACGGTTAACTTCAAGAGTTTGATCGCAAAATGTGTCACACTGGATTTCAATAAGCACACCAAAGCAAGCTTATTATTAATTAAAGTATTTTTCATATAGTCACTGTACATATAAATGGTCTTTTGTGTGTACTAAAAATGCAGGGCAATGACCGAAAGGGGTCATGCAGAGTAATGTGTGCACAGAGCGTCACTTTAGTTCAGGCTGAGCGCTGAATTTCTGTAATGCCATCAGTAACAGCTGACTTACAATCACCTCACATTCAAACAAGTCAATGAGGTAGGTTTTAGGATCTGAGGAGCCTACACTTCCACTTCTCTGATCACTCATTCTACCGCTGCTGTGTGTGATTATGCTGATTTCCTCCACCAGCCTCCTCGTGTTCTGGTTTCTCATTAATCAAACTTGTGATGGATGTCATTGCCTTGTGCAGCACGATGTCCTTTATATTCCATATCTTAGTGATTTGTGTCTTCTGGTTTGTGCCCTGTATACCCCTGGGATTTATGTGACGACAGCTGCTTCCAGATGTCAGGGACCAAAGCCAAACTGTCTCTGTGGTCTGCCACCAGTTGCAGATTGGCTTGTTGCCTAATATCACTCAACCATTTCTAACAGTGGACTATGGATCTAACACCAGAGCAACACAGTAGTTTAGTTTAACATGTTTTACAAAGTTGATACTATTTGATATACTACATGGTGCTTTTATGTAATATTTTCCTCCCAGTGCTGACAAGAAAAATCAATGTAGAAAATATGAATTAAGCTCATTTCATTTAGTAAGTAAATTGTATAGTCATAAAGCCCCAGAAATAATAGCACTCATTTAAGATAGAGCCCTATGTTTTCATAAAGTCCCATAAGTACATGTTCTCATATCACAGTATTGTTGTTATATAAATGTAGTGTCTCATCTAACTCTTTCACAAGGCCATTTTGCATCTCCATAAAGACGTCAGTTTACTTGCAAAGATGTTTTTGATTGGATCCACTGTTCTCTCCATTGTAGGACTCTTAGAGTGTTGTGGCACAGGGTGCACTGCTTTTACTGTAAAGGGGAGAAAGTGCTGTGGTTGGTGGTGAATCATTACAAATCAAAACAAATTAAGAAAAACATAGTCAAATATACACAACACAAGCAAACGAAGAAACATTATCACCAATTTGACAACACACAAAAACATAAATTTGACGATGCATGTTCTGCATTTAAATAAAGCACTGCAAGAAGCTTGCAACACAACGGAAAAACTGATTCCAAGGGATACTAAAAAGTGACGCACTCAGCTGGGACATGGTTATGTTATCATTGTCTTTCGTTCTTGAAGTTGGATGTCCACATTGTGATTGTATGATTCAGATATTATAATAATAAGCAAAAGGCTAAGGCAAGGTTAACAGCAGATATCTGCAATAATAGTCTGCATCATGTGATCACTTCTTCCTGTTCATGTTTCGTCTCTAGAAACAAAAATGAAGAATTGTCAACTGTGTTACAAAAGCTTCAAACTACAGTAAATACAATTAATACACATTTTCCTGAGCAGGTATTCCTAAAGTCATCAATTCCACAATAATTTCAATTTAAAAAAAAATATGAACTCGGGCCAATCTGTCAACCATCTTAATTACAGTATGGTTTAAATGAGGTTTAGTGATCAAATGCTCTGCTATCTCATATTTTAGAATGAGCACCTGCTCAATTCAAGAAAGCTATCAAAAGTTAGTTTTTTTTCCCTCACCAATATTAGGATTATCTGTGTAAACTGCTGCCTTATAGAGAAGCAGATGAATCTTAATAAATCCAACTTAATTTTATTCTTCATTTACTATTATTATTAAAGGCTTACTTTAAATATGTGGGAGATTCCGTCAGGTGTTGAAATTCATACCACCAGCTTTTTTGCTCAGAGCCATTTTATGGGCTTGAGGGTACTGACTTCACTAAATGAGTTTCACATGTGTGCTGTTGTAGAATGTCTGCACTTTTCAGAAATAAGTTTAAATAATATACAATACAATCAAAAACATGTTTTTAAAAAATGTAATTGCAAATGTAATTGCATATGAGAAAATACAATAAGCAAAAGGCTAAGGCAAGGTTAACAATTTTTTGACTGAAATTGCTTTGAGGATATGAGAAAATATATAACGATTAATATATAAAGATTAATATATAACGATTAATATATAACGATTGGCTTTGTGTATTTTTCTGTAAGCAAAAATAGAGCCACAAAATTCTAACTGCGTTCTAATTTAAATGACCCAAATAACACATTTTGATACTTCAAATGAGCTCCAACACCTTCCGAGGGCCTTGAATTATTGAGGAGCCAAGAGATCCCAGGCACTCTTCATGAATTAAAATTTTAAAACCCTTGTTTAATCCAATGGCATGTTGATTAAAAACCTAAAACTGGGCATTTAGGAACTTTAGAAAATGTAACCTTTCAGCAACATTCAATATTTAATGAGGAAAGTTAAGCCTTAAATCCACAGGCTTAGTTTAATGCACTTGTCGAAATAAAAGCAAAGAGGAGAAACGGAAATATGTTTGCTGCCCTTTCAATGAACAAGCATGTGGACGTACCAGATATATGTTTTATTTTATTAATAAGGCTGCTTTTGGTCTTTCTTCCTTTCTGTAATTAGATCCAGACAGTGGAAGCACATCTATAACGGCATTTCATAAGAAGTTGACACTGATCCTGATCCCTGGCCTGCCTTTAGAGCTTTGGCACGCATGTACCAGCACATTGTTGATATTTGACACTTGTCAGCAGTTTATTTATTCAGTAGGACTTTTAATCATCTGATCAATTTAGCATTAAGGGGTTTCCTCAATATCATGGCTTTCCATTATCAGGAATCTACACAGGCACTTTTAGGAGATAATTGTAGATTTGTAATAAAACATATTTGAGGTGAGAAAAAGAGAAAATGAAAAAAAATCCTCAGGTTTTAAA
Organism: Echiichthys vipera; assembly: GCF_963691815.1. Taxonomy (NCBI): domain Eukaryota; kingdom Metazoa; phylum Chordata; class Actinopteri; order Perciformes; family Trachinidae; genus Echiichthys; species Echiichthys vipera. Next base: position 20,479,211 of record NC_139826.1, read on the forward strand.
TTATCCTCAGGTTACCTGTAGTAGAGTTAGAAGCCCAGAGTCAGTCTGCTTAACTTGAATCCGTAATAATAATAATAATATACACATATACTTTGTATAAATATATATATATATATATATATATATATATATATATATGATTTTTATTTTTTAAATGTTATCCTTTACATTCTTTCTTCTAATACTTACACTTTACACTTTTTTACAATTTTTATTATATTTTTTTTTTTTTTATTAAAGTATTTAAGCATTTAACATATCCTTGTGTGTATCCAGTATGTCATGCCCTGATTTCACTGTGCATATTGAAAATTTGACAAATTTATATTTGAATCTTGTTAGTGGAGGGCTTTGCTCTCCATGTAAAGAATCAATGATTTGTAAATCAAAGTGCAGTTAACTCTGTATCATATGCATAGTTGCCTCTTTGTCAACTAGTATGTGACTCTTGGTTTCTCTCATCGATCCCTCTGCTGCAGTATTTAAAATATATCCTGTTTCCAGTTTAAGCATTGTCAATTCTCCTTGTTCTAACTCTCTCTCTCTCTCTCTCTCTCTCTCTCTCTCTCTCTCTCTCTCTCTCTCTCTCTCTCTCTCTCTCTCTCTCTCTCTCTGTATTTAGGGATGGCCCAGATACGTCTAGTCCTCAGCTGGGAGTCTTTAGTGGCAACACTGCATTAGAGTCGGCCTACAGTACCAGCCCGAAGGTCCTGATCCGCTTTCACTCTGACTTCTCAACTGGAGGGTTCTTCATTCTCAACTTTCATGGTACAAAAACACACTCCCCCACAGATATTTACCTTTAATATATATGTATAACTAAACTAGATGAGACGCATATGAATACACAGATATGGAGACAGATATACCATGTACCGAGTTTGAACACTGGCAAAAGCTGGCACTACAACTGTACATCTTGATGTAGTCTCAGTATCAGTGTGAGTAGTGCTTTGCAGTGTCTAGTCAATAATCAGTGAATGGCTATAAGAGATAAGGTCAGAACATTAAAAAACAAAAAAAAGTTGTAAGAGAGATGCTTTCTCCATTACCCTGCAACTATTCACTATTTGTAAAATGAAATGAAAAACAAAAAGAAAGAAACACTTATTCTGCTTGGTGTGTGGCTTTTGTAGCAATGATACAGTCCCAGGGCCAAAGGGTGCAACTCTACAGTTTGTTGCTCGTTGTTTTCTTTAACATCAAACAACTGTTTTTGAGGGAAACATGCAAACTCTGTTTTTGATCAACATTTTTGGATATTTTTTAATGTAAATACTACCTGTATCAGTTTCTTGAGGTCAACATATGTTTTTGGAACCAGTGAATTATTATTTAAAAAAAAACAAAAACAAAAAAAACCCATCCAAAATCAACAATGCTTGACAACAAATGTTTCTCACTTGAAAAGAAATAGGTTTTTCACTTAACTGCTGTAGGAAACCATATTTTCCCCTCAATATGCAGGTGGAGAAATAGAAAGAAATGTGGTTTCAGGTTGAATAATTAATGAGAATCTCTTTATTGTTTGCTTATGTTTGTTATTCATGTGACTGAAACCATTTCTTGGAGTATGAGTTGACTTCTAAAGTTGTTCTGAAGTTCATGCTGAGTTTGGCACTTTTGCTTGTGAATTAAATCACATAGTATTTCTTTGACCCCACAAGGCCATCCCGGCCGAATCGGCACCATATTTGAGTTGTTTTTTTTTCAGTGAAATACTACTGTCTTCTACATTTTGAATCATGATGCCCAGACAACAGATACAGATTCATAATAATAATAATTGCATCTCAATTTACAGTTAATGCATAGTCGCTCTCTAGATTTAACCAAGCAGGGGAAAGACATGAACATGCACACTACACATTCAAGTTCTGTGAACAGTGGCCCACCCCAGTATGTGGCAGCTAGGACATTCTTGAGGCAGAAAAGAACTGACTGGCTGTTTTAAACAATAAAGATCACTAATCACATCAATCCAACTGTCACAGTCTCTACATGGATGCTCTTACCAAAGAGGCAACCGCACTGCTTGTTTTTATTGATGTCAATAAACTAATTTACAGCTACAGAAGGAAGAAGAGTGAAGCAACATCTTTGTTTTCTGGTTCTCATTTTTGGGGTAATTAAACTACCAAAAAGTAAAAAAAAAAAAAACAGTAATGCATTCTTTTGTTATAATTGTTACAATCACACCTTCACAAATCACCCCCATTTCCCACAAATGGGAAAATATGCCAATGCTGTAGACTTAAATGTATTTATATTTTTTTTATTTGAAAACTATGGTACCTGATTAAAGTGTTAAACCTCTCTCCAGCCTACCGTTTGAAGAAATGCCCTACTCCCCCTGTTGTGGAGAATGCAGAGGTGATCTTTGAAGATGAAGACTTCAGGATAGGTAATTATCTGGATTAATATTATTATGAGCCTTTGATACAGTAAAACATCAGTTGAAAGATCCTAAGTGAAGGAAAGTGCTCCTAATGCACTGATTTACTTTGTTGACAATAGAGAAACTGAAAGTATTTCCTAAAAAATAATAACCTCTCACCATAATAGCATAATCTATGAGACAGTTTTACTGTTAATGAGACAGCTGCATGAAACATGTGACTAATTTAGCACAAGTTTTCAATCAAATTGTTTTGCAAGATTCTTCTAAATTACCAACAAAATCATCCTCATCTAGCTGGTACATCTTAAGATCAAAATGACAGGACTGATGAATGACCTGATCAGGCTCATGGAGATCATTTTTCTGCTGACTGTAAATGACTCCACTAATGGCCACATTACTTTGTACAAGCAAAACTAAATACAGCAGGTTAACCTTAGTTTGTCAAAGTTAATCATATTTAGCTTTTTTGGTGAAGCTGAGCCACATGCTCTTAGTAAAATCCATTTAGTATACCATTGTGTTGCGTGTGTGTATGTTTGTGTATGTGACACACAGAAAGAAACAGGAGAGCAATACATTTACAAATAGCATAATGCTATGCAAAATAGTTCTTTATTAAGATATATGCCAATTGCGTCTGTGTTTGATGTTACTTAGCATTAACAGGAGCAAATAGCTGTCTCCATCAACAGAGAAAATATAAGTCTTCCAACATTTCTAAAAGGTCTTCATGGGATTTGTAGTAAATGTTGTATCTCGTTAGCCAGCTTGCTAGCTAGTTTCAAATGCATTTGATTACCACTTAGATGTTATCCACAAGCAACTTTGGTGTGTAATGTTTGGATAATAAATAGGACTATTGCAAAAACTAACTACTTATTTGTCCACAAAGACTGTTTTCTATATGCATTGTCTGAATTATGTTAAACTAGTCTAAAACATTGTGGACCAGCCTCTTTCTACCTACTGTACTGTACTGAAATGTAACACCAAATATGGTTTACCAAGCTTTAATATAAAAACATCAATTTTGAGAGAAATAATCGCTTGTCAAGTTCTCAATTTTCCCTCAGCTCTATGTTATGTGATTTGCTCAAAGCATCTTACTCTAAGGGTTCGGTGACCTTTAAGATCAGCAGGAATTGTAATTTTGAAAAAAGCAGACATTCGTACAAACCCAGCAAGATCAATTTACCCTGCAGAAAACTCACATTTAGAAATGTCAACTTTTTATGAAGTGAGAAAAGTTAGTTGATTTTTGAAGGATTTGTTGATTTGGGGGATTTATACATTTTCACTGCATAAGTCAAATTCCAGGGGCATGAAAGACCTCATTAGTCCTCTTATTGATATTTTTAGAAAGTGTCATTAGATATAATATTCCTAACAGGACGAATACAACAGTGATACTGAGAGTGATAGTACACCAGAATGTTGATTAATAAAGATGATGTCAAATAATTGCCACGGTCATTACACCACCGGGCCTGCACCTGTTCACAGCAGGAGTGAAGTCATTCTCTGTGACAGAGTGAAGACCAAAGGGAGCTAGTTTGGGATAATCATACATAGAAATCTCACAAGCCCTCAGGACATTGGAGTGCATGTACTGTGAGTTTTACATACACAAAACTGGAGTGGAGTGCCTCAGAGACATCACTAGCTTTGTTGTCGGTCAGTCTAACATCCAATTATACAATCTGTGAACATACTCAAAGAAAGGCAGAATGTTATTGTTTGGTCTGTTTAACAATTTTAAGGTCCATGCTCCATGCTGTGAACGTGTACACTGTATGCAACAATGTCAGACAAGGACAATTTGAGGCTATTTCCCCAGAATTTTAATGCAAAATATCCTGAGTGTGTGAGACCTAAAAATCGGAATCTATCTTTCAATATGATTTGCCCAGGGATTTCAAGGAACATCATGACTCAACTGTACAGAAACACGTGTTAAATGTATAATCTATGATGGCTTAATAAAGGTTTTATATTTTCCTGTGTTAGGTGATATTGTGAATTATCGCTGCTTACCTGGATACACACTGGTTGGAAAGGCAGAGCTGATATGTAAACTCAATTCCCATTTGCTTTTTGAAGCCCCACCCCCAACGTGTCAAGGTAATGCAGTCCAACTCCTGAAGCGTATACACAGTATACTGTATGTGCATGCTAGTTTAATGTTATCAATTACACCTGTGCTTTTGCGTCTATGATGTGTCAACATGCTGAGAAAGGTCCGTTACAGTAGGCAGACTGAAGAAAATACACGCAGAAATAAAACATCTTCAAACATTGAATTACTATGAACTGTTGTGCTAAGACGGCACGGTGGATTGGTGGTTAGCACTGTCGCCTCACAGCAAGAGGGTTTCTGGTTTGAATCCCGGCTGGGGCCCTTCTGTGTGGAGTTTGCATGTTCTCCCCGTGTCTGCGTGGGTTTTCTCTGGGTTCTCCGGCTTCCTCCCACAATCCAAAGACATGCACGTGTTAGGTTAATTGGTGACTCTGAATTGCCCGTAGGTGTGAATGTGATTGTGCATGGTTGTCTGTCTCTGTTTGTCTCTATGTGCCCTGTGATAGTCTGGCATTCTGTCCAGGGTGTACCCCGCCTCACGCCCGATGTCAGCTGGGATCAGCTCCAGCTCCCCCACGACCCCGATAAGGACAAGCGGTTGAATATGGATGGATGTATGGATGTTGTGCTAAGATGGATCAAAGTTCTTAAAGATTCTTATTTTATGACAAATTCAATAGCAGCATCGCATATACAATAATTTCACCCCATAGGCACTGACAGTGTTGCATTGTCTACCAACCCGAGGGCCCTTTTTAGATGATCCATGACGCATGGTCTAAACATGCATGGCACAATGTATTTAGATCATGTCCAACAGCACTATTTCTAGGTAGATGGCAAATAATCTAGGCATAAAATAAGGCGCAAGGGGCAAAGGAGTTGTATGTAGTCTCTTCATTAGTCATGGGTATAACTTGAATGAAACCAATGTCTAGTGTATTCTCCCATTTCCTTTAAATACCAGGTGTGCCTGCAGCACTGATATTTAAACACCAGGTTTGCTTAATTAGAGAAGCAAGTGGTTTTCTGCTGAGGAATCAGATCAGCTCATGCACAAAGCTACAACTCCTCCGTCTCCCAATCCTCTGTCCTATCTAAGTCCTCTTGTACTCTTGAACCATTCACCTGCCACACATCTAAATGAATGATAGTCAGACACCCTGTAGTCTGCTGTTTTTTAAATCAGGTATTGTTGTTGATGTATGTATGTGAGTATTTTCTGTAGTGATTTACTTGATGATTAAAGACTACATCAAGTAATTGTAAACATTTCCATATGCACAGTGATGTCTCTGCAGCAAATATCCTGGGACTTTTAAGCAACAGCGCATAACTAGTTTTAAACATGACAGAGGAAACAGAACTTAACTTTTAAATTCTGAAATAATGAATGAAGTTACTGTTCCTTGTGCGTAAATGTGCACAGCGAAGCAGTAGGGGATCAGCAGCTCTTCTGTGTCCACATTGTAGAGAATGTGATATATATTTCCTCATTGTTGGATGGGTGAGGAAATTGTTTTTAATACGAATTTTTATTTTTATGACCGATCCGTAGATTAACCACTGAGCCGCTGCAAATATAACTGCAGACTAATGCACCCTGTAAATAGCAGGAAAATACTGCTGCTTTAGACCAGGTTTTTGTTGATCAATGGCGTAATCACTTTCTGCTGCCTTACCATAGAAATGCGCCAACAATGCACCTAACCACACCTAATTTTAAGAAACACACAACGGCGTACAGATGGGTACTAGTCCATTTGCTACTTACACAACATGGGTTTGAAAATGACAACTGCTTTTGTCTGAAACTTGCAATGACAGTTGCGCTGTGCTGTGCGCCGCTTTAGGCCGGGTGCAAGATAGAGCCCCTAGTGTTACATGTTGAATTTGAAAATGTTAGATAACAACTGCAAACCTATTCCACTATGTCATTATAACTCTCTATATATTTCAAAAGTTATTGAATATGTTTCTTCAGTAGTACAGCAGTTCACTGTGACATGGATGTGCCCTTTGATTTTAAGAATAAAGAGACCTCAGGAAAGGAGCACTTTATGGTTTTTAGTTAGCAGTATTAACACCCAAACTGTGAAGTGCTGGTAGTGGTAGTGGTAGTGGTAGTAGTACCAGCTGCGGGTTGAGAAAATAATTTTTTGTGTTGAAGAGATGCTCAACTTTCACCATGAACAAAATATCCTTTCCATTGTGAAGCAGGAGCAAGATAAGCCAGAACTCTTATAAGAGGACATGCAACCAAAGTGCTCCCCTACACAAAAGTTCAGCTTCTTTTATATGTTTTCTAAACCATCATCACACAGAAAGCCCTGGGAGAGGCTTCCATTGTCTAGCTTGTGTCTAATAAATGGGCACATTTTAAAGGCACAGAAGATGGTCATGTGGCCTTCAGATTCACACGTCTTGCTTTAGCCCAAACATGAACCCTACACATGAAAGCAAGTTTAAAACATACATTTCCAAAGCTGAGCTCTTTTTGCATGTGTGTTGGACAAAGGATACAGATAAAAGAAGTGGGCACCTAATCAAGAATGGAGGGATGGATGGAAAGGACACACATTGGAAAAGAGATTTGCTAAAAAGTAGCCATTTACACCAAAAAAAAAAAAAAAAACCTCTAAAAAAGTTTTTACTGTTTTTGATCACTCTGACTGCATTTGATCTATTGCCACTCCAGCCCAGTGCCCAGCTAATGAGGAGCGGTCTTCATCATCAGGAGTGATACTAAGCCCCGGGTTTCCTAACAACTACCCCAACAGCCAGACATGCTCCTGGCTGCTACATATGGTTCCAGGTACAGTGGTCAAGAGGATTCAGCCAGTACTCTATGTGTCTGGACTGCAGTTTGTATGTTTAGAGTTACGTGTGAGGAAAATGTGTGTACATTTTTATTTGTGTTTGTATATTTTGTACAGTGGTAAAGACTGTCTGTATGTCCCGTAGTCGGTTTGTATAATGCATGGAAGTGCTGGTACTGTAAAATACAGAATGTGACAAAGTGAGGCTTGCAAGGCTGTGTGTGAATATACTGAATGTGCATCTGCTCTTTGAGCATAAATATGTATAAAGGTGTGTGTGTGTGTGTGTGTGTGTGTGTGTGTGTGTGTGTGTGTGTGTGTGTGTGTGTGTGTGTGTGTGTGTGTGTGTGTGTGTGTGCGTGTGTGTGCGTGTGTGTGTGTGTGTGTGTGTGTGTGTGTGTGTGTGTGTGGTTGTGTATGGCATACTTTAAATGGCATATTGCAAATTGTTGGATGTGTTTGTAAATAATTTGGTCTTGTTTCCTAGGTTACACCATCAATATATATGTAGAGATGTTCCACAGCGAGAAACAGTTTGATGAACTGGAGATTTTTGATGGTATGCAAAGCAAACACACACACACACACACACACACACACACACAACAACAACAACAACAACAACAACAACAACAACACAAATTCATGTTTCTTTATAAGAAGTAGCACAACAGTTAACAAAAAAACAACATTTAATCATTAATTGATTGTGGTGTTTTGCAGATCGGATTGTGTGTGTGTGTGTGTGTGTGTGTAGAATTATAATTCTTCCTTATTGTTTTCACTTTTATTTATATTGTATATCAATAACTTTAAATATCATTATAAAAACCAGTCACAACTAAAAGTGTTTCGTTAGGATTTTTTTTTAAATATCATAACAAGCCAACAACACACTGGTGACTAGATCTCACTAGCTTTTGAAGTTTGTAATTTGTTTTGGAATCCACATGCAGGTATGAACATATTCTATTAATATGTGTATTCTGCTCTGTTCTGTCTATTTGCATTTATCTTGCACAGTCCTAAACACACATTAGCTGCCTTTGATGTTGTAGACAGCAATGGCATCATTATGGAGTAAGCGGCTGTGGCTAGAGTTGTTTCTAAACTTACATCGAGCTCCATCAGTGCCTGGTTCAAACAACAGACTGTAGCACAAGTGGCAAGTTGTGGTCTGTAAAACTGGGATGGAGCTCAACAATATGCTCTAGTCAGTATTCATGTAATTTGGAGGTACTTAGCAATTTAATATCGCTGTCACTTTCAAGTGCTGCATGTCTCAGAAACAATAAAACACATTCTGACTGCAGCATATTGTTTGTCTCCGTCTTATCTTAGGATAAGAGATCACATAATTTTTGGATTGTATGAATTTACTGATACATACATATGAAAAAATTAAGACACACCCACAGACCACCAAACAAAGTATCATATTGTACTTGCATGCGTAACCATGAGAACATAGAAATATATACTGTGCACACAGCAGTTCTGAAGTGTCATTCATTTTTTTCTCTAGGATCCTCAGGGCAGAGCCCTTTACTTGTCGCTCTTAGTGGTAATCATTCATCTCAGCTGAACTTCACATCTAAAACCAACCAGCTCTACCTACGATGGTCCACTGACCATGCAACCAACAAGAGAGGATTCAAGATACGATACTCAGGTACATACAATATCTGTCATTTTCGGTCATTCTTTTTGTTCCTTACTCTGTCAGCTATTTTATCATTTCAATCAAGAGGGACTAAATGTGAAATAAACGTATTGACATGATGCACAATAAGAAATTTTGTGATTAAATACAATTGTGATGTCATTCAATTTTAGGATGGTACAGGAATATCCCCCTGATGGAGTGTAGACACTGCTGGTGGTAAAGGGATGAAGGGAAATGCCTGAACCCTGGGTGCTGGATGTGTTTAGAATTGGAGGTGAATTAGGTGGAGGGGGGTCGCATCAATTTCGCACTGAAATGACAACTGCTGTTTTATAGCACTGATTTGAGTGGCTCACAGAGATTGTGATGAAAATCTGGTTGGTTTAACTGAAGGAGTGAACGTCCATAGTAAATAGTAAATGAGAAGCACAAAAGTCTTCCTGAATGAACTTTAGCTACACTTCAGTCTCCTCTGCCTTATCTCTGCTTTCACTCACATACCCATCTTACTGCGTTAAAAAATCTTCAACTAATCTTGGCTGCAGTGATTTGTCTCTAATAGCATGAATAACCAACCTCAACACCTTTCTTATCACGAAAATTAATTGATACATCAAGGACAAAGCTACCTGAGCCATGATCATTTAGATAGAAGACACTCCTAATTTGAAATGTTCTTGTTAATGCATAAGGCTAATTAAGAGTGAAAAAGAATTAGGAAATCCACTTTGTTCATTTGGCAATTTGTTTTAGATTGAGTGTATTATCTCTTTCTACCTGCAGGTTCTTGCCAACAATGTGTTGTTCTGATCATTAGCTTTGTTTAAGTCGGGTTGTGAGGTTTCTCGGCTGCCCCCTCAATCATTAATTTAACTTATGAAAAATTGGTTGAAGAAGACCATCAATTTCAGTCATAGAAAATACAATTTACAGTGACACTGATCCTGTTTGCACTTGAGAGGAGAGAGTCACAAGGTCGGTCTCCCGACTCTATACTGAAAGAAATGCATGATATATTTTAGTCTGTGGGTTATATCAGCACAATAGCCTGAAGTAATAGTTTTTTCTTTTCCCCATGGTGTTGTAGCTCTGACAACAGAAGCTATACATACAACAGAAATTTCTAGTTTAGAGGTTTCATTTACGATACACTTACCATACACTAGTAAAGCTCTTGTGAGCTTCATATTGAAGCACACCATACATACTGTACAGTATGCATATATTTATCAATAGCTTATGACATGGACCTTCTTTGAAGGGCAATTTGAGGTTTAGAGGCCCTGGAAACCCAAATTCACAATATCCTTCTGAATATATAATTTAGTCGACGTGAGTGGGCGTGGTTATATTCAGAAATATTTTACGTCATTAGTTATAATGTCATTTGTCTTATAAAAGCTCTCTGCTCCCATCAACTCAATGTTCACTCTTACTGTGCAGCAATCGTTAGCTATTTAGCTAGCTCTATCTAGCAGTTATCTAGCTAAGCTGTGCTGCATCGTGCCTGTGTGCTGTTTGTGGGTGCACAGGTGAAGATGATAGTTTGATCGGCCACACCCACACAGTCCTGACGCAGGTCTAAACAGCAAAATTAGCTGTTTTTTAAAACATGTTTTCTAATATTTATGAACGTTTATTTTCATTAATTTTCGATTTTTGTAGATGCTTAATGAGACACTCAACTTTGATACCATATATACATTTTTATTTCTCAAGTCATGTTTCCAGGGGCTTTAAAACTTGGTTTAAAGGGAATGTATTATGTCTAAGTATACCATAAATGTGTGTGAAACTATTGGTCCGTGTTGCCTACAGCTTGGGCCGCTGCATTTTCTCCATCATTATTACATCCATGCTAGCTTTAGCTGTGAAATGACCTTGGAGACTTTGTTCTTAATTTTATCATATCCCCTGACCTTTCCAAAAGCAGAAATAGAATCATTGTTTGTGCAGATGCTTATTGGTGATTGACTTTGAAATTCCACTTCTCTATTCCTCTCTCTCTCTGTTTCTCTATTTTATTTTACTTTGCTGCTTGAATGTATGTGTGTGGGGCCACTTTGGTCAAGCTGTAAACAATTATGGGAGTTTAAGTAGGTATCAGCAATGGTACTGTGGTAGAATATATAATATTTATCTCAGCATATTTTACAGCAAATGTGAGAACAAAGCTATTATATTTCTTACCTAAACATTTAAGGGGTTTATAATAGTCAGCTAAAGCTATTTCAGTGCTTCAGGTTTTTCAGAATCTCAGGGAGACATTGTTTGTTGGTAGCTGTCACAGATGGGTAAAAAGATTATGACAAAATAAAACTGAAGTCAATCAGTATAATTTCAGAGATAGACATTGTGTTGACACTTCATTAATCTGTTCTACATATAGTAGATTATATTAAGGCAATGATTAATATTTCTAAGAATACTGGAACTAGATATGTAGACTCAGCCTCTGCAGTTAAGCCTGAACAGGTTCAATGTAGATATACCTGTATATTAAACTTAAATTAAAGTTTTTCAAATAGATATAGCTATTTGAAAGACTTGTGGAGTTTGATAAAGTAAGCAGGGATGATCACTGGACACTCAGCAGGTCATGGAACCAATGTAGGTAGCCGATTAGTTGGTTAGCCTAGCGGAAGCAGCAGATACAGGTTTGGTCAAGCCGTAGCCTGTCTGCTCTTTGCTGGGGCGAGAGTGGAACTCAGAGGCATCTTAAGGTACGTTAGGTTAGGCTACAGAATGATGTTGCCTGTCAGAGGGTGCAGTGGATTAATGGTGGCACAGCCAGCTACCCACAGCAGGGCCTAATGACCATTTAACATCCTGGGCTCACCCCACTTTTGTTACACTTTGGTGTATTGATAACCAATTGGTGAGGATACTAAACTATTACTACATTATCTGAAATGTATTGATGATACTGGGCATGGTATAAGCACAACGATATACTGCAAGATGTCCCAATATAGTGTGTGTCATTCTTTGCCTCTGCATTGTCCAGTTTCCTGCAGCTGACAGACTAACTCACTACTAACTCTCTGGCTGTATTTTCCAGTATAGCACATTGCACAGGACACATGCACAATTAGAACATTCATTCATTCATTCATCTTCAACCCCTTGTCCCTGTCGGGGACACTGGAGTCGATCCCAGCTGACATCGGGCGCGAGGCGAGGTACACCCTGGACAGGACGCCAGTCTATCGCAGGGCACATAGAGACGAACAGAGACGGACAACCATTCACACCTACGGGCAATTTCAGAGTCATCAATTAACCTAACACATGCATGTCTTTTGGATTGTGGGAGGAAACCGGAGAACCCGGAGAAAACCCACGCAGACACGGGGAGAACATGCAAATTCCACACAATTAGAACATCCATAATATATTGTCCAACAAGGATGACTTTTCTCTCAGATACAAATAAAGCACTGCATCCATCTGTCTTTTTACTGTTACACAGTTAAATATAGGTGTGCTACAAAAGCACTACATGTTTTTTTTTAAAGGTGATTTGTAATTTTTCTTTATGTAGAATGCAAATTTGAATGTTTCCTTCAGTCCCAGTAAAATTGTCAGTGCACTTAAACAATAACGGATTGCAGGCCTTCATCCACTGACTGAATATATCTGGGACTGCAGAATTATCATATAAGAGAGAAGTGCTAAGATAAGATTTAAAATTAGTGGTGCGAATAAAAAAGATTTATTCTAGAGCGTATAGCGTGAGCAAAAGAGAGGCTTTATGACTCATTGGGGTGACAGAAACATCTTGGAAATAAAGGTTTATAGATAAAAATGAAAATTACAGTGATTCTGTTCTCCCAACTGGTGTGGGAAAGTCATTCCACCATTGTGAAGCCAAAAGGGAGAAGAGCCAAGACTAGGTGAAGCAACGACCACATCGGACAGGGAAGGGAGTACGAGGTGGCGTGCAGTGATGCTTTTATACTCAGTTCCAGGAAGACACAAACATTAACTACAAGCAAAGTTTTCAGAATAAGTTCATTGTTATTAAGTTCTTGTTTGTTTTAGTTTGTAGTTAGTTAGAGTAACTTGTTCACAGACTTGTGAATTATTGACATGTTGATTAACTCACTGGCACTGTTGCTAGCTGTAATGCCAGGAGGGACATACCTTAGATGATATTTGATATATATTTTATTGAAAATGCCTGGTAACGGGAGCATAAGTTCCATATTGTTTCCAGACACTTTTTTTCATTAAAAACCCCCAAGGGGCTAACCTTCAATTGTCTCTTCCTAATTATTGTCATTATAGAAAATGAATTAGTACATACAGGTAATTGGTAGCGTTTCCTGTGAAGTGAGACAGAGAAACAAAGAGAAATACTTTTTATTAAATTGTTCTTCCTCTGTCTTTTTGTCTCTCTGTCTCTCCAGCTGCCTACTGTAGCATCAATGGTCCTCCAGTAAATGGTGGTGTGGTCAACCGAACCAGACTCCGTCCAGGTAGCAGACTTCAGTTCTTTTGTAACCGTGGTTACCGTATGATAGGCTCAAGTAATGCCACCTGCAGGCTCCACCCCAATGGGCTTTTCCAGTGGGATACTCCACCACCTTTTTGTCAAGGTAAAACACTAAAAAGTTGACAAGCATTAAAAAATTGTTTGAGAAGGACTCGCCTTGAACAGTTCTCCCTTTTTTTATTCCGCAGCCATGTCATGTGGAATCCCTCAGTCGCCGGGCAATGGCAGCTTCCATGCTAACCAGTACACTGTTAGTAGCCAGGTCACCTACCACTGTAACTATGGTTTCCACCTTGACCCTGGTGTTCAAATTACAGCAGTGTGTTTGGAGGAAGGCACATGGAGTAATGCTGCTTCAGCCCCCAGATGCCTACGTAAGTGGTCTTTAATTGTGATTTAAGCTTAGTCAAGAGAATGAGTTGACAAAAAGAAAAAAAAATGTTAAAAGTCCATGTAAAATAATCACTGAAGTAGGATCACTACAGACAAATGTTTTTCAACCAACGCAAATTTGAATATGTAAAATATTGGCAAGTATGTAGGCTTTCAAAATCTTAAAAAGCCGGGTAATAAATTATTAGCCTAAAAGGCTACTGTTAGGCTATTGCAGGAGAGGTGCTGTCTCTCAACTGAAAAAATGGATGCTTCATCTAGCTGCAGGAAGAAAAACTGACACTTGTTGGTTTTAGGCTAACTATAGTTCTGACAGTGACACCAAAGCATTTGACAGTAAGTATCAGCACACATGTCGTTTTGTGAGCATGCTATGTTACGGTGCAAATTTCAGTTAACAAATGTTCATTATGTGTTCACATTGAGCTAACAGACATTTTTATTAAATGTTTTATTGTAAATCAGTAAACATTGCAATAATGCAAATGGACAGTTACATCTAATGGACTAAGCACTAATTGTTTTCCTCATGGCTGTAGCAGTTCTGGGTTTTTTGGTACATCCGACCACACAGCAGCTTTTAGACGTTTTTCTGATTTTCTGCCAGAAGACAGAATTGACAAAGAGACACTCTCACACAATACAGTAAATTTCATGTGCTCACAGCAATCATTTAAAGATACATGTATATGTGTTTTGAAACAAATATCTGAATTTACTTGAAAGGGATTTAGTCAAGGTCCACTTATTAGCTTTTTCCTGAGCTTTTCAGCACACCTCACAGTGTTCTTCAGTGGACAGTTTTCATGGTTTTCATTTTGTCGTCATGACATGACAAATGACGAAGACCATGACATGCAGTCTAAAGCTCTGGAAAAAGCTAGTAAGTGGATCTTGAGTTACATTTCTTTTTTTATCAACATACTGTTCACAAGGTCAAGAGGAAGAGGGAACACTTTTATTTACACATTTTATTAATTTATGGCCAAATAAATTCCGGTGACTTCACCTGTAAACAGTATAAAATTATAGATTGTTTTCTTTATTGGTCAAAAATCTGGTTCTGGTGAATGGGTGTTATCACTGGTTATCAGCCTCAGATATGGGCTAAAGATAGTTGCAGAAGGCAGTTATCAGCCTATCAAATGGCCTACTGTATTAACGTTTATTGTTCTTCACCCTATAGTGGCCGTAGTAATTATCATTGGAGCAATGGCTGGAGTCAGGTAACACAGTAAAAAGAGCACCAAAGACACAGGACAATGCCCCAGGAGACTGGAGTTTATGTCCCATGTGGAACCAATAGTTTAAAACGAAAAGGCACTTAATAAGTAATTTTAATATCCTGTAAGTGAATGTTAATTGAATATTTTATTTAATGTAATGTGATGACATTTTTTATTTTCCAGCGATCCACTGCCCAAGCATTGAGGGCACCTTGTCGGATCACATGACCTCTCGCCTGCTCTCTGGTAGGTTGGGAGAGTTTGGTTCTATGGTGATGCTGGAATGCTCAACGGGGTACTATTTGGGTGTAGGGCACCGGACTCTTCGCTGCCTTGCAAACGGGACCTGGGAGGGGTCAGATGACCTAGCTACATGCAAGAGTAAGTACCGATACAAACATGAACGCCATTGACTACCATGTGCAAAAGAAAAGGAACTGCTACTGTCAAATCATCTAACCTCTTCCCTTCTGAACAAGATAATAAAACACCACTATTATGTTTGGTACACTTGTTGGCCTCCTTTGGTACTCTGGGTGACATATAACTTTATTTATGAGTCTACGCAGACTTAGAGTCTAGGATTTTATTATGAGAGATTCCTTTTAAACTGTGTTGATACACATATAATCACATATATGAAATATTTCACAGTTCTCAGTACTCTACAGTGCACAGATCATTTTATCTTCTTATGTGAAGTTAATAACTGAAATCAACAACTTTCATGGATGGGGAAGAGAAACCATATAAACCAAGTGATAAAAAAGAAACCTCATACACTCATGCAGATGCACACACATAGACACGCCTGCATGAGCAGGGAACACATGCACACTAAAAGACTGTCAAAAGAAAAAAATTGCATTGCAGATGCTGCCGACACCTGTCATGAATGAGTTATCAAAACAGCCTACCCACCCTGTTACAAAAGTTAAGTAGTTAAGGAAAAGTCAGAGAAAGTTATTCCCCTGCGTGCCAAGAAACTGTGTGCTTTTTCTGGTTTAAGTGGAAGGGCAGTGTATAATACTGGCCGCCACGGGTTGAGTGGGTTTGATGATAGTAGGGGCAGCTTGAGAGGGAGTTACTTTGTGTGTGCGTGCGTGCAAGCGTGCGTGTGTGTTTATCCATTCCCCTTACTACGTCTTTTTTTAAGATGAATTACCAGGGGTATCTTCGCCATTGCACATCGTCTTGGAACTGTGATTACTGTTTTAAACAGAACGTAGCCAGTGCTTCCTAAATGTGGGGTATATATGGGCAATAGTTGAAGATTGGTTTTTCAAATAGACTGTTATTATGCAATGTGCCATTACAGCTTTTGTCATAAAGGGAAGTTGTAAGAGAGCATTGTAACTCTGAAAACGTAACGAATACGCTACATAATTTCTCAGTGTTGTATAATATATGACATGCCAATGAAAAAGTGAAATAGGTTCACTTGAAAAGTTTAAAGTTTTTAAAATGATTAAAAATCGAAGTATTTCTCACATTAGACTGAGTGCTTTTTAAACTTCATTCTGCAATGTTTTCAATTTATTTCTTCATGATCCATTATTAGACATGACCTACAGTGTAGCATTGCAGCAGCTCTGAAGGATTTGGCAATGTAACAGAATTGTGTATTCCTCAAGTTGGCCTATGGTTTGAACACAGTGTCTCCAGGGATATTAAGGAAAAAAGATTTACAGTGTTTAAATCCAGGATGACCTATAGTGTCATCACCTACAGTAACATTATGAATAGTTGACAGTAACAGCACCAGTTGGCCCGTAATGTGAATAAATGTAATATGCAATGTTCAGACTTTTTCTTTAACAACATGATCTTATCATATTTATTTTATTATTTAGTCATCTCCTGTGGTGAGCTTCCTTCTCCACCCTTTGGGACCAAACTGGGGACATTGACCACATTCGGAGCAACAGCAATCTTTATGTGTAACCATGGTTACACCCTGGTGGGGTCACATGTCAGAGAGTGCGGTGCAAATGGACTGTGGAGTGGTGCAGAGACCAGGTGTTTAGGTAAGGTCCATTATTTGTGATAGGAGGTTCATTGTGTTGAGGTCTGTCCTGAGGCCACTTTTGCATAAAATTAACACTATGATCAATAATGAAAGTATATTCAACAAGTTGAATGGTGTGAATCGTTAACTTTGGACTTATCTAAGCCTTTGCTTAATTATATCTTGTTTATTTTTGTAAAAAAAATATTTTACATTCATGTTTAAAATCAATCTGATTAGTCCTTGTTATCAACAGTCAGACTTGCTGTATTTTCAGTCCTGTACAGTATAGCACCCAAGACCAAGACAGTGTAATGCCACTTTAAAGGTCAATATATACAGAATAAAATAGGCATATAATGCATTGCTATGAGAATCTGTCTATCTTCTAATCTAAGATGTGGGTAGAATTTTCTTTCTTTCTAATGGAAATGTATGCACATATACATTTTACACCCAAGCTTTATTAATACACTGGATTGCTACAGTTGTCTAGGTAAGGTCTATGGAAATTAGACCAGTAAAAAGTAAGATATACTGTACTATGTACATGCTCCAGTAACTCAAATGATCTACTACTGAGACATTATATTGCTTAATACAGTAACTGCTTGATTTAGACATTCAGTAAGCACTGACTAGAGATGATTAATCCTGATTTTACATATACTCTACTTCAGTGATTCAGCCTTGTACCTGCATGCCTGAATAAGAATCCTCATGCAATATACACTTTTTATGTAATGAATATATAAATCAAGTTGTGTCCACCTTCACATTATTATTCTGAGATTCTGATGTTTACAAGATTGGTTAAAAATATATCTTAAAGTTCAATCATAATTTAATCACTGGTCGAAATGTGGATTTTTTTGTGCTGATTTGTCATCTTTGTCGTTTTTTAGAGTTCCACAATCCCTTTATGGCATTTTGTTAGAGTTCATTAAAGACAAGTTTCTTTAAAGTAAGCAAAACATCTGTTCCTCACAATTTGGAAAGGCCATAATTTGCAGTGTAACATGCGGCATTTCTACTCTGTGTATTCTGGAGGCACAAATATTGATGACAAATCAGAATTTGCTTCTGAAGAACCCTTAAATGTATTTACTGCTATAAACAGTTTAGATGATAAAACACTCTTATATCATTGTGGTTTTATCAAATCAGACATCTGGGATAATGATTTGGGTTAAAATTGTGTTTAGAAAAGTGGTTGAAATATCTGCTTTACAACAACAGTAATCTAGTTTTAATCTAAATTGAATCTAGTTTTGCAAAATAATCAATGTTTTATAAGCCTGTTTTAACAGCATTAAACACAATATGAGAAAGTGTAAAGAATGTGAGAAAAAAAATTAAATGCAAAATACATCAAAAGGTAATGGGCCTCAGTCATCAACTCCATGAGGCACAGAAACATGAAGCAAGGATTGACTGTTGAAACACGGGTGATTGGGTGAAATGGTATCAAATACAATTTAATGATTCTCCACACCTAAGCTGTCAAGATGTGTCCTGCAATTTATGTGGTCAAGTTTTAAGAAATCATGAAAGCAAGTGGCACTTCAAGGCCACTTAGAGGATGCAGAGTTGTTAATTTGCTGATTTGAACATAAGTTATAGAGCTGGGCTGTCTTTGAAGATTGATTTGTAGATGCACGGATGACGTCACTCCTCTGACATTCAGAAGTTTAAGTATTGAGACAACTACTTATATATTGTTTGACAGTCTAACTATTTAGACAATGAGCTAGCGTAGGTGTTTTAAGGTTGTAACTATGGAAACATTGAACATACACTGATGACTTTTAAGCTAAAGATAGGAAAAGTGACTATAAATTGTTTTTCATTAAACTGCATTAATCTCTCATTGTGTCTCCCGTAGCTGGTCACTGTGACTCTCCAGATCCTATAGTCAATGGGCATATTAGTGGAGATGGCTCTAGTTACCGTGACACAGTGGTGTACCAGTGCATGTTGGGATATCGCCTAATTGGCACATCAGTCAGGATCTGTCAGCAAGACCATCGGTGGTCTGGAACAACACCCGTCTGCGTCCGTAAGTTCCAGATACAGACACCATTGTAGTTCATCTGTATTGTATGATCACTCATTGCTCTTTCATTCAATGTGTAAAGCTTAAAATGATTATTGTATAAATTAAATCCAGTACACAAAATAGTCATATAAGAATATATCACATATTGTAGGCCTTTCTGGATTTAAATTGTTCTTTCAACAACTGCTTCTGTAGCATCTTTATGTTTCAACAAAGTATGTTTCAATCAAGTGGAAGTAACATTATTCAGTACAAAACACTTTTTCCACACCTCCAATTTCTCTTCTCTAATCCCTCAGCTATCACTTGTGGTCACCCTGGCAACCCAGGCAACGGACGGACCAATGGCAGCGAGTTCAATCTCAATGATGTTGTCAACTTCACCTGTAACAGAGGTTACATACTCAGTGGAAATGCTCGTGCCCAGTGCCGACTAAACGGACAATGGAGCAGCCCCCTACCTGCCTGCAAAGGTCACAAACCTGTATATTAATGCAGAGTTGCACACTTTTACCCATGTTCATCCATGAGAATGCTTTAGTTGAATCAGCTTTTCAGATTAGACTGCATACAAGGCAGATGTTGTTGTTTTTTTCAGTTCTTCTTAAAAACGCCTTCTGTTCACTTCTAAAAAAATAGTGATGCACAAATGCTTTGTCATTCTGGTGGGTGGCTTTAGTGGATGTTTACGGTGCTTCCACCTTTATTTTCATATGATTCAAATGATTTGATAAAGATAACATAGTTTTACTGACGGTACCACCTCCTCAGATCCTAGTAAAATGTAATTTGCATTTTAGATGGTCAGCGGAAATTCAGTATGTGTTGGCCCGATTGGCTTCTTGTTACAGTGTGTCAACTGGAACATTTTTGTCTGAATCTGCTGCCAGCAGCGTGTACAACTGAGAACTGAATAATTGTGGCATAAACACACACTTAGCATTGAGCTGTATTCAGCCACAATCAGTGTAGTTCTCTAAAAAGACCATCAAATTCCTACGTGCACACACACAGCTGGGTACATGTCCAATGACACATTCTTCTACTCTGCTAACCATGCATAGTTGTTACACTACAAGCCTCCCCAGAACTCCAGCAGTGTAACAGAACAGTTATGATATACTAAAACACGCACACAGGCATTCTGCACAGCCATGAGAGCAGATCGATGCAACGTTGTCGTTCACACAGGTTTTCCATTGAGGGGATTCATCCTCGCTTGCTTGCTTTTCCTATCTCCCTAGCTTTTTCTGTTTCATCCCTCTCTCTCCCTCCCAGCAGCAGCTGTCAATTATGAGACTTCGACTTTCTTTGTTCCCATAGGGTGCCAGACACATACACACAACCACACACACACACACACACACACACACACACACACACACACACACACACACAAATCCATGTCCCCCATGGACTTGAATTTGAGTGAATGTCAGTCTCCCCTGTGATATGTTGAAAATAAAACTCTACTCTTATTGGACTGGCATCCACCCAGAGAGCAGAGAAGAAGGGACCAGAGAAAAGAGTAGAGAACAAAGAACTCCAGAATAGTGGAAATATTGGGGTATGACAAAAGACCAGAACAGAGTGATAAAGATAATCTAAATTTGTAACACTGTGATTCAGGGTTTAGTACCCTAAAAGTCCCCAGCTGTATCCTGTTTTCTGGTGGTTAATCTCTAAAAACAGATTCCACATGTGAAAGCAAAATCTGTAAAGAATGGGACAAGATTTGGGTAGCGGAAACAGTCAGACTAATTGGACCGTAACAGTGAGCGCCACTTGGAAGAGGAGGTCTTGGCCAGAATGTCTGCTACTTACACCTGAAAAGCCCAAAATATGAGCTATATCCGCCATCATACAGGTAGCCGGTTCTGAGATTGTCTGGTGGTTGTCCTGTAAAGTTTCAGCTCCATGATATCCACAGTCTATTGATTTAGCTGTGCCCAAAATCACTACCCATTTACTGTGTTTTGCATTATATTGAATGTCCACAGTTTTAACTTAGTGCCCTAGGTGTGCACTATATAGTGTCCTCAAACGGAGCATCCATGGCTTATCTACTATTTTCCACTAACAATCCCATAATGCAACATTGTAGCACTTCACAAATGCAACATTGCAGTCACGCTAGTACACATGTGAATGATGATGCCAAAAATATGATGATTAATGAATGTCTTAAATGTCCAATTACTGCTCACTTGAAAGTAAATTGTTGTCTATTTTATAGGAAGTAGTGGCGACTGGGTGAATTTTTTGGACACACTGTTATAGTCATCCAAATAATAGTTTTTCCAAATTAAGGAAGATTTTTGGGGATTAACATTTTATTATTATTTTTTAACTTTAGAAAAACATTGTGATATAACAGACAGCAAAGAGCAATTTCCACCCATATAACTAAAACCGCAGACTAAGACAATTTACTAGCCAAAAAAAGGAAACCAGCACAATACAATACAAGTAGGCTATAAGTTTAAAAAAGAGGCTGCTCCATTATTGGGACCAGGTGAGCGTGTGTGTGTGTGTGTGTGTGTGTGTGTGTGTGTGTGTGTGTGTGCGTGTGTGTGTGTGTTTTTTTGTGTGTGTGTGTGTGTTCTGTAGTATTAACACTAGTATTAGTTGTCTTAGTACAATGTATTTCCATGTTGACCACTTCAACCTAGACAAAGTGAAGAAACATTCCTGACTATAAGTACTATTTAAATTCTGACAGTTTCTTCTGCTCTCTTCTGCAGTGGTAAACTGTTCTGACCCAGGTCACGTGGAGAATGGCGTGCGCCAGTCTGGCCTACGTTACCCAGAGGTCTTCAGCTATGGTGTAACTGTGGCAATCCACTGTAAAAGAGGCTTCTACCTCTTGGGCTCTGCGCTCCTCACATGCCAGCATGATGGACGGTGGGACCGACCAATCCCTCGCTGCCTAGGTATGGACAAATACCTATATAAAATACTAGTACTAAATATAAGTACAAGTTCAGGTGACAAATGAAATAAGACAGAACGAGCAATAGATTGACATTCATAGGCCTATAATGAAAAGGTGTGTCCTATTGCGAACAAGATAAAACTTTTTGGAATTCTGCATAAAACAATGTCCACAAAAGTTTGTCAGGCTAAACCCAGGTAGTTGTAGGCAGGTGGTTTTCTATTTATTTTTCTTTATATTTGTCAGGAAAAGCCATTTGAAGAGTGAAATGGCTTGAAGAACCACTGGGAGGAAGATGAGGAGCGGATGAGAAACTGAGAGAATAAAAGAGGGTTCAAGGGAGAAAATGGGAGGGAAGTAATCATAAAAGGAGGGAAAGAAAGAGGCTTAAAGATTTGAGTGTGTGTATTTGTGTGTCTTTTTTACAGAAAAAGAGGTAGATGTGTCTCTTTGGGCAATAGGCATTTTTGTCAGAGAGCTACCATGGATGATAGAAACATAGAGATTAAAATAGAGAGCGATAGAGAGGCTGATGAGATGGAGAGAGGAGCACAGAGAGAATAACAGGACGGCAGAACGAGGACACAGTTACAGAGAAGTAGAGATGAGGAACCAGACAGAGAGGGAGAGAGGGGCAGACACTGGTCAGTGAGACGATGTGGTCTGTGCACCGAGCATTACATTCGAGAAACAAGGTCTTATCAGGAAAATTGGGGGGAGAGGGGTGATGACTGAGGGGAAAGGAGAGGATGGAGTAACACAATTTGGGGGTAAGGGGAGATATCGGAGGACGGGTCATTTTGCAGAAATAGAAAATCAAAAGTAGTTTCATATCTGTGTCCTCCAGAAACATATGCTCTGTAAAATGTCCATTTTTTTCTAAATTGAAGAAAAAACTAGAAGATTGTTTCACTGATGTCCGTTGCTTTGACACTATGTGACGATTTCTACTAGTTTTGAACACGCAAGAGAGGGAGAGAGGCAGCTTGTTTGTGTTCTAGCTAAAGTTAATTTAATTTGAGATGAGTTATTGGTTCTTTTTTAGGGAGTTAGATAAAACCCAATAAAAATAGGCTATGCATGACTAGCATGACTATAGCATGACTATTCTGCCATAAAGTGTAAATAAAGTAGTATGGGTTCTGATTAATCATGTGTCATGTGTGTATGTACAAGTTATATTGTAAAATTACAATGTGCATAATAAGTTTGATTTAAGCCAGGGGACTGTCGTTGCATGTCATAGCCCTGTCTCTCTCCCAACGTTCACTGTCTGTTTGTCTCTACGGCAAGTAAAGGCAAAACTGCCACAAAAAGGGATCAAAGGTGCTAAGTAAAGGAAATCTACTGTATAATAACCAAGTTGATTACAGATTTGCAAAATTAATGTCTTGTAAAGTATTATTGAAAAGATCATATTTCAAACTCAGATATAAGAAGCACGCATGCACGCACGCACGCACACACACACACACACACACACACACACACACACACACACACACACACACACACACACACACAAGAAGTGTGAAATCTGAAATCTATAGTTGGACACAGTCTTGCACACACACAAACACTACCACCCTCTAACACTAACACCCTCTCTTTCAATCTCTCACTGTTTCTGTAGCTATTTCCTGCGGTGACCCGGGTGTACCCCCTAATGTGGTAGTATCTGGAACCCACAGTTGGACGTACAGTTCAGTGTTGCATTACTCCTGTCTGCCTGGAGGGGTGCTGGTGGGCAACATCACTCGCCACTGTCAGGAGGATGGCTCATGGAGTGGAGTGCCACCATACTGCACTGGTAAAGTCACACCACCTGGTCGATAAAGAAGCATATGTAACTGCACAGTCTTATAGTTAAGGCCCTGTAACATGGGTAACATATGCCTAGTGGTTTTCAGATGGTAGAATAGCAGAGCATAGATATGTCTGTTACCTTGTCTTGCAATTTTTTATAGGCTGTTCAAAACGGGAGGCATTTTGACTTTGTTTTTAAATCTAAAGCAATAATCAAGCAATCACACCTATTGAAATCAGCACAATCTATATTGAGACCGCCAACAGAGACAAAAACTCGCTGCTTAAAATAAAAATGCTGTGACTTCAGTAGACTGAGGAATAAAACCTGTTTAGTTAGTGAGATAGAAAGAAAATTGGTTCAGCTGTCGAAAACATAGTCTCATCCAATCTGGTGCAACATGAGTGAGTCATATCACACAGGCAAGTCAGTATGAAGATGTCTTCAGGGTGTTGTGTTCCAGTATGACAAATAGCATAATGCAACCTGTTACCCACACTATGCTGTATGTCAATATCAGGTACTAACTAGAACTGACTTGACAGTCAGGGGCCTTTTGTGTTACAGATTCCTGTATAGCACTTACCTCTCCAACTGTATTTGCTTTTGATGTTAGATCAGTGGGTATTGTGTATGCGTACAGTATGTGTATTCAACTAGGGCACTACATACTACACATTCATATATAGCTCAAGGTAGTTCCCCACAACGGCATCAATAAAAAAATATATATTTTTTAAATTAATAAAAGGACATTGAGGTCTACATCTAGTATGTGTCACAGGACTAGACTATGCAGTTAAATAACATACCAGAGAAAACATTATCATTGTCAATCAGGTTAACCATTTACCAGCCAATTGAAGCAAGCTGTTTATATCATATTTACGTGAAATAAATAAATATTAGAAATAAATACCTAAAAATAATGTTAACTAAATCATAGATAGAACTGGCTAAAAGTAGGCTACTGGTAGAAATAGTACCCTAGGTTAGTAGTAGTACGATTGCTGACCAAACCAGCCGACAGATGTGAGTTCATCTGACAGGGCTGTGGGGGCACCTGAGATCAAAAAGGTTGGGGTCCACTACCACTTTATGACCAAACTACCCTTTTTGCACATAGCATCCTCTTTGCTCCATGAAATAAATACATTAAATTTGTCTACATAAGAAAGCATCTCATCCTTTTTTCAACAGCATTACACTAAACAAAAGTCTGGCCATTTGCCACTTGCTGGAGCATTGTATGAAAGAAATGTATGAAAGTACTATTTGTAACTATTATAATCAAAGCATTCAATAAATTTACAAATACAGAGAAATAGACATGATGTGTTTCTAGTATAAACTGAGCGACTACTGTACTGTATGTAACCTGGCTTGAGCTGCATGTTTAAGAAACGGAGAGCAGTAGGAGAAATTAAGTGGAAAACTCCTGGTCTACGTCTCAGGTTGTACAGTCAGTGCTGCTCTACAGTAGGCTTACACAGATCCCAGTACACTACTACACTACAACACAACTGTCTCAATAGCTGAAATGCAGTAAGCTTACTCTGCTGGCCTCAAAACAGAAAACTCAGTAGGGCAGACTCCATCCTGCAGCTGAAGACCTCATTGAGATGCAAGATGCTGCATTTGGAGCTGTACCCTGTTAAACTCACAAATCCCTACCGATGGAATTTAAGCTGCTAAAATTGTAACACGCTCAGTGCTATTAATGCTAGAACAATTTGGTGTAGCCTAAATGCAAAGTTCAGTTCTACAAAGTTATGGGTGCATGGGTATGTGTTTGTACCGTATGTGTGCCACTTTATATGAAAGGCTGAGTCGGCAAAAATATTTGTGCATTTCCTGTAACAGAGGTTATGAGATGACTAAAATCCCAGATAATTTTTAGTCAGTGTTGCTGACCTGTAGTGTGAATCCACACATTTAGTTTTAGCTCGGTGGCCCCAGTGAGGGATAACCTCTTACTGTAACTCTGTGTTTTACCATTTACTTAGACAGTATCACTAAAAGCTATTAGGAGGCTAATGGAAATCACTTGAATGCAGCTGTGTTTCACATTAACTGTATAGAGTGTATTTGGATTGTCTGTGCATGTGGCTACGTGTGTTTCTATGTTTGGATCTCATCAGTTCAGCCCAGTGTGGGGGTCCTTGGTTGCTTCCATGGTGTGAATGTGCCTGGCTGTCGGTGTATGTTTGGTACATTAACCCAATGTCTCTTTTCTCACTATAGGTGTAAGTCCAGGAATCTGTGGAGATCCAGGGATGCCTCCCCACAGTGCCCGTCTGGGAGGGGAAGAATTTAAAACCAAAAGCCTGCTGCGTTTCAGCTGCGAAGCGGGATACAGTCTGATTGGCTCAACCGAGAGAACCTGCCTTCACAACGGCACCTGGAGCGGCACACAGCCAGTCTGTCAAGGTGGGGAAATATGGCAATGACTTTATGTGGAAAGATGGAATAAATTAGACACCTATACTGCAGCTCTCACTATGAACAGCAAAAAAACCAAACCTTTACTTTCTTAATTCCATCATAGCACCTGGTTCTGTACTTATATAACAAAGCAAGAATATCTTCTACAGTCAGAATAGATATTTATGGGTTGTTGTGCACAATATTCTGTTTATATGCACCCTTTATTGATTGTTTTATTGTAAAAAAAACAAACAAAAAAACTGCTGCTTGCTTTATACAAGAGATTTACATGTGACAACACTGCACATGCTGAACTGTCATTTCCAGCTACCTTTGGGTCCCAACCCAGATTCTATAAAACATTATTATAAAAATAAACATTGCTTTAAAATGAAGCAGTTCAGATTTTGAAAACCCACAGTGCATGTGTGGAATATGGACTTAATTATTCAGCATTTTATGTGAAAATAAATCAGCACAGCCTCCAAAGTTAAACAGCTTAATCTTTGCTTTGGAGAATACATCAGCCTACTTGGCATGTTGGTGACAGCAAGCAACTAATCCATTACCAAACATAGCTTAAAGCCCATTACATACAGTGTACATTATATATAATTTGTAAGTGAAGCGTACACATTGCTCACTGTATACATGCGTGCATTAAGATGGATGTCATATTTAAAATAAAGTAGAACACACAACACAAAACATTTCTACCACCTTTTTGCCATAAGTCATCTAACAAGTTGACAAAATTCCAAATTGTCTTTCAACAGAAAAAGTTCAGATAATGTAAGAAATATGTGCAAGTAGCAGTTTGTAGAAGAAATGTGGGGATTCAAGTAAAGGTGTGTGCATGTTTATATCTGTGTGGCCCAGATACAAATGATTGAAGTATGTCACTCCTTACTGACTGAGCTGGATCTTCCATATCTATGTGGTAATAAAGTGTGTCCTATACAACAGTAGTTTTCAAAGTAACTTTTTAAACCCATTGGGGTTTAGGGGAAATTAAAGTGGGTTCCCATCGTGCTGTAGAGACACTGGAATCCTAAGCCTCTGCCTGTGTTACCTTCTCTATTCCCAACTATGTTGAGTAGTCTGAATGAAGCATTGCTGACATTAACTTGATACTCTGACGCAGATTTTAAATTCAGTTAGATAGATGAGTAGTTCTAGCAGTGATTTAAGTGGATAGGGCTAGGAAGAGTGAGTCATTCTGTACATTTCAGTATACTATTCTATATTATTGTGTGGCTGTGAACCAATCTGACCGAGCCAACTTAAATGAGAGAAATTCATATAGTTCACTTCCTGCTCCCCAGGAGATTTTTTTTTCACATTTACGGCAGCTATATACACTATTTTTCAATCCATCTGATAATAGAACTGCTTAAATCATTATGATGAAAGTATTTTATTACCATTTCAAGATCTATTATGTATCTTATATTGTTGCAGACCTTGAGGAACAAATTTGTACTGCATGAGAAAAGGGAATAGCATAAAGTGGGCATGTCTGTGAAGACATTGATGTCGTGTGGGTACCAATAGAACCCCTTTTTATTCAGATATATCGGAATCAGAGGTTAAGAGACCTGTTTGAAAATGACTATGCCAGTTTTCCCCTTGCCAAAATTTAGCCTAACTTTTGAGCGTGATTCAGCACCCTTCCCGGCAAGCTAACATGTCATGGTTGGTACCGATGACATACAGTAGATAGTCTAGTTTCTTATGACACCTATGTAGTATCTCCACTTTAGCTGCTAAACTGAGCCTACTTAAGCCTCCCAAAAAAATGTATTGGTGCCTGAGGACGCAGTCATCCTCAAAGTTATCCTCAAAACTAAAACTACCAAACAGGACTGTAAACTGTAGTACAATTACAAAATATAGGCCTTTAGTCTTTCCTAAGAGTTGTCTCTTTTGCGTGTGCAACAGTGTTTGTGCTTGTGTTACACTAATGATTTATGTCTGTTTGCAGTTGTTTTTCATTAAGCTAATAGTGGTTAAAAGCTGATTCAGAAAGGATGAGACATCTATCACTGAGACACAAACACAAAGAAATCCATACACACATACAGACTGTTGCTCACACCACGTATACTGATCACACTCACATGCACAAACAGTAAGCTGCGATACACAGATGTGCTCCACCTCACACACACACGCACCCTTGGACAGAGCCTTTAAGGGATCTAACTAATGACTCCCATCAATAGGTGTTTGATTGTTAAAGGCTGTCAATTGTCATGATCTTATTAGGGAAATGTGCTGTGGTTGGCTGTTAATTCCTTCTGTTAATGTGCTGTGCCAGCAAACTAAAGATTGATGGGTCACTAGTTTAGACCAGAGATGCAGTCCCTTGCCATCTGCAGCCTTGTGTCCTCCAAGACACTTTTTTCTTAAATCTACCAAAACAGCATAAACTTAGTTAGTAAAGCAGGAGATGTGGAACTTTCTGTTGCAGTACTATTTTTGATTTCTGATGGCAAAAATGGCAACACTTGTTCACAGGTATATTGATGCTATATCAACACATCTCATGTCTGCATGCTCTAGTCTGCATTTGTCTCTCAGCTCACGTCACGTTTTTTTTGCTCCTATCGGTTGTTGGTTGTAGGTCTATCCAATTGCATCCAGAGGCATTTTGGTCGTTGACAACAGCCCTTGGAAATGGAAAATGAACTGAGATGATCCAGAATAACCTGCATTTGTGATTTGGTCTGGCAGTTTCAGGCTATGTTACTGCAACTTGTCCTACAAAGACAAAAGGGAAGCCCTATGATACACCGTGCGATCAACCCATTGTATGGTCTATGATGGGCTTATTTTAAAATACTGTTGCATTCATTTGCAGACCTCATGTCTTGGCTTTTAACAAGAGGCAGCACCAGGCAACAACAGTCTTTGGAGCAGTTTGAGGCTCTATGCTTAGCTCAGTGGCACTTTGGCAGTTATAGTGGTTGATGTAGATGTATTACCAGCCTGCTGCCAGCCTCTAGCACACAACTGGAATATTGTATTGCTGCCAATTAGTGCTGGGAAACAATCCAACAACCTTTAGTTATTAATCAGCCTCACTACCTCAAGGACATATTTTATGTTATTTCCAGCTGACTCCAGTGATACAGCTCATTATTGCAGCCTATAGCTGATCAGCCTTGAGTGACAGCAAGACAACATTGCTCACACTGATATTATCACTCACTTTTTAATACATCTTCAATTCTCAGCTGTATCCTGTGGTAACCCTGGCACACCAGCACACGGCAGGATTGTCTTCAGTGATGGCATTACCTTCGGCAGCTCGGTGGCTTATGCATGCTGGGAGGGCTTCAAAACTTCAGGCCTGACCACTAGACACTGCACAACAAATGGGACATGGACAGGACAACCCCCAGACTGCACTGGTAGGATAGGTTTAATATCATTGCTTCTACTGTTACTTTTACTGTTGTTGTTTTTAGTATTTAGTGCTAACAATAGGTGACGAAGTCATCAAAAATGAGCAAAGTTTTTTACTAGCTTCTTTAGCTATAGCACGACAAGTACACATGTAAATAATATCAGTATTGGTGTGTGCAGGGCTGTGTTTTTTAGTAAAGGATACATGGGTAGCATAAATTGTGCATTGACAACCTAGGCAACCTGCTGCAGTGCAGGTACAGGCTTTTACATGGGTGCGGTTGTTGTGTCTGAATTTTCAACTTCTATAGTTGAACAAAGTCAGATAGAGGTTTGGGGAAAAGGTGAAAAGGGAGAGGGGATGTAGATGAAAAGGCGAGACACTCTGTGAGAGAGCTGAGTAGAAGGATGAGGGGGCAGGCAAGGAAAAACTTATTTTGTTTTAGGCTATGTGAGAAACCACAGTTGTACATGTTCCTGCCATTGTGCACCACTACACTAGTGCAGGATTGCTGGAACCACAATGTAATACATATACGTGTGTATGTCTCTCACCTCCTTCAGTGATCAGTTGCGGAGATCCTGGCCCAGTGGCCAATGGGATCTATCTAGGAAGTGAGTTTACCTTCAACCACACAGTGGCCTACCGCTGTAACCCCGGTCACCTGACGGAACCACCTGGACGCAGCGTTCTGTGCTGCACTAAAGATGGAACCTGGAACCAAACCAAGCCAAGCTGTAAAGGTAAGAACCAACACCCTTAATGACTGCTTCCAAAGTAATAATGGCAAGCTAAGTTTGAGTTTTTCTACAGATGATGGGTCCACAGGTACAATATGTCTGGAAACACTGCGTCTTTGCCAATTTATTTTATGTATTTTGGACGGAATGAAAAAAAATTACGGACGGGGGAAGGGGGGTAATATTTCTTGAAAAAAGTGGCAAATTTGCAAGAAAAAAATAGCAGATTCATGAGGAAAAAAAAGTCTGAAAAATAGTTTTGTTTTACACCTTTCGTGTTTTGTTTCAAACTCCCTGTTGAACTACCGTCGTGCAGATTGTGTGCGTGTTATTTTTAACATAAGCTTCCCTTAAATTTGGAGATTTTTATTAAAAAATATTTTATTTAGTTTTTTCTTTTGATAATTACAACAAATAGTGGTAAGCACTGTCGCCTCACAGCAAGAAGGTTACAGGTTTGCATCCCGGCTGGGGCCTTTTGGTGTGGAGTTTGCATGTTCTCCCCGTGTCTGCGTGGGTTTTCTCCGGGTTCTCCGGTTTCCTCCCACAGTCCAAAGACATGCATGTGTAAGGTTAATTGACTTGTAGGTGTAAATGGTTGTCTGTCTCTGTTCGTCTCTATGTGCCCTGCGATAGACTGGCGTCCTTTCCAGGGTGTACCCCGCCTCACGCACGATGTCAGCTGGGATCAGCTCCAGCCCACCGCGAACCTGATAGGGACAAGCGGTTGAAGATAATTGAATGGATGAATGAAAAACACTAACAGCAAACATACTATATAGGAGTTATTAAGTCTATTTAATAACAAATGTCAATAGCAAAACTAATTATTTTATAGTACATATATAAAGTGTTGAAGTTTTGCCAACAGCAAACCTGTATTATGAACATTAAATTGCAGTTGATACTGACATCCCACCACCAATGAATAAATAATCTTTTTCAATAATGTATCCTAAATCTACAGATGACAAGATACAACTTATGTAACACAAATATTCTATTAACAAAGTACTTAACAATGAAGGATATTATTGCAGTTATTGTTATAGAGCTGTGTAATTGCAGAAAAAGTCCCACAAAAAACAATTGACTATTTAAATATGAACAAAAGTATTTCAGTACGAGCTGGCGTCATGATATAACAGATTATGACCTTAACAGTAGAAACAGGTCAAGGGAGGATAAAAATTGCTTACAATGACAGTGTTAAATTGTGATTTATTTCCTGAAGCCCCTCTTTTTTTCACAAACAGAAAGTGGGAAATAAAAAAGAACAGATTAAAATGCTATAACAGCCCATATTTAGAGTATAGACTATGCTACTCAACAACAGTAACAGGGAATGTTTCCTGAGATCCTCCCTGCCGTTTCTTCCCACAAACAGAAAATCTCCTGCTGTCTCCTGCAGTTGCAGAGGCTTTGAACTGAGATGAAAAAAACTGAGAAAACCGGCAGCGAGGCTACTGAGAGGGAACCAGAGAGGGATGCAGAGAGAGGGAAACCAGAGAAGTAAAATATACTGTAGGTGATAGAGAATGAGACTTGGGCAGGAAGTTTAAAAGAGAAAATTAGAAAGAAAGAAAGAAAGAAAGAGAGGAAGAATGGGAAACAGTGGATATGTACTTTACAGGAAGGAAAATGCTGAAAGTCATCCATCTCTTTCTGTTTCTTTTCCTTTTGTTCCTCTTTCCATCTATGACCTCCTTTGCACCTCACTTCTCCTCCTCCCCTCCTCCTCAGGTTCTACTTCCTCTGCTCACTTGATTCTGTTCAGCTCCCCTGTTTTCACATCCCCTATCCCACTTCAAACAATCCACAAGTCTTCATTTGATCCTATTTTGGAACAACAGCTTCCTCACAAAGACACACAGGAACATATTGAATGAAGGAGTTTTAAGCCATAAAAGTGTAGATGGATAGGCAGAATGAATCAAGTGATGAAAAGGGAGAGATTGCGCAAGGGGAGTAATGAGGAGGCGGCATAGGGAAACAAGGGAGAGAAAGAGTATAGAGAGATGAAGAGGTATCGTGAAAGAAAACATTAGACAACAGAAGAGACACAAAAAAGAAACAAAGACAGGGTAATGTAGAGATTAATAAAGAAAGTCCATTGGAGGGTTTGTGAATGAAAAGGTAAAAAGAGAGAATGTGATGAGCCAGCCATTCTACAAGGAGAAAGCGACACAGAAATGAATAAGAGAGAGGAAGCGGGTGACTGGAGAAACAAAGAAAGGCAAATCAATAACTGCCCCAAACCTGTAAATACACAGTGAGAAAAGGGATGACGCTCATGAAATGTTTTGGGTGGCTGAATTGCACCAAAACAGATATACCTAAAAGACAAAGGGAGGAATGGAGGAAGGCAGGGAGGGAGAGACAGTAATGGTGGGAGAAGGAAACCAAGTGTCTACAATGGTAGTGGGTATAAGAGGACTGGAGCTGGGATAGATGGACGAGGAAGTAAGGTGCAGTGAGATAGAGAAGAGGGGCTGGAAGGAGAGAAATTAAAAAAAAAAAGTAAGGAAGACAGAAAGGAGGCAGGGGACCAAAGTTTAAAAAAAGAAGAGAGTGTGGAGATGTGAGAAGAAAGAAGAAAGGGTGGAGTCTATGATCGCAGTGACAGAGTTCAAAAGCAGGGGGAGAGCTCCTCCAGACTCATGCGAAACAAATCCACAACAAAGGAGAGATATTAAGAGAAAGTATAAGATCAGAAAAATTAAATTGCAGTTCTGCAAAAATATTGTTCTGGAATATAAAGTGCTCAAGTCAATAAAAGTGTTTTATTCTATTTTTAGATAGCTGGAGTTTGAGCCCTGACAACATAGTTGTTTTTTGGAAAACACTCAATTGCTCAAACACTCCACATCAATTTTTATTTGAATGGGAATTCTTATTTGCACACACACACACGCACACACACACAGACAACAATACACCGTAGTCTGTACTGTAGATAAAGATGGACGACGTGTCTACACTTCCTCCCACTGTATAAAAAGGAACCCAAAATATCATGGATACAGCCATACTGCCATGTTGCTCAGTCTACACAGTGATCGGCCAACTAGAGTGTGGTTGGAGTGAAATCAATAGGCATATCGACTTCATGAAATGTTAAACGTGTTTCTGCACCCGATATAGCTAAATAGCCAGCTAGAGAAATCCAAACATGCTAATCTCATGGCTATTGTCTTTTGTCTTACCGCTTCAGCTGCAAAACAATAGTACAGCTGGTATTGTTGTGCTCAATGGGAAGCTCTCCTCTCTCTTTCTTTCTGCAGCTAGGCTGAGAGGATTTATACTTTTATTTATTCAAAAAGCACTTTTCCAAACAAATTACAAATTGCTTTACAGTACATATCTTCAAAAATGACATGAAATGATTGACTAGTAATGACACCAAACAGGTCATTTGTTTTTTTTTAATTGTCTGCACCAGCCTCAAGGGGGCTCAACCTTTTCTCCTGGGCCAGTCAGGCACACAGCACTTGATAGAATTTAAAGGAAAAAATGTGTATAATTTGTGTTGCATTGGCCCCAATTGTCAAGCAGCCCACCAGGAAAACTCCCGGTGCTCCAGATGGCCATTCGTCATTGACAGAAAGTGATGAACAGCATGCTTTAGGAAACTTGATTTTTATTCTTGTCTTGTGTGCAGGTGTGAAGATTTTTTTTAATGGGACTAATAACAAGCATACCACGTAGAGTGGAAAAATAATATGGAAAAATGAAACCCTTTTTACAAAACTGAGAGGATGACTTTGGGGAAATGCAAGGCTTTTCCAGGACACTGGTGACATACAAAGCCAGAATTAGTCAACTTATTAGTTTGCTGCTGAGAGCACCCAGCAGTTACCTAGAAACCGCAATGTTACAAACAAAAGATAGGAAAACGGAAAAAAACAGTGAATTAAGAACGGAGGGAGCAAAACAAGATACAGAAATAGGGAGCAGTCAAACATAGAGAGGTAGAAGATGTCTATATGGTGTGTATATTTAGTATTGCTGTTGAAGCCATACTTGTTGTATTAGTGCATTCTGTCCATAAATTTATTTCAGTATGTGGACAATGCTGCATCTACAGTATACATATCTGTCTGTCTACCTCTCTCTCTCTCTCTGTGCGTGTGTGCACTGTATATCATCATAGCAGAGTGAATGGGGCGTGAAACCATCTGTCTCCTGGTTAGATGAGAATTACACTGACTTTATTAGATGTTTGAAACCATGCAGATGGTTATCATTATCTTAGGGAGTTAGGCACATGCACACTCAGGCATGCACACACACAGATGTTGATCAGGCGGTTATGAAGTTATATGTACAGACGTCTATGCTCATACAACACACTTGCATGTATGAACACGCACAAAAAAGCTGGTGTATCATTATGCATACATAATATATTTTCATATGATCACAGACTCCCTAGATGTTTTTTAATGCGTATTAATCGATATGAGTTGCTGGACCACTTGATATCAACATTCGTTATGTACACCAGCAGTTATGACATTCTTAAAGTAGCAGTAGGTTTGTATGAATCATTAGCATTGCATGAATAGCAAGCCCACGTAGAGAGTCTCAGGTATAAATATGTATTTCTTCCTCAAATCCCCAATGTAGGACAGCGTTCGAGAAGATGAAGGTTGAAGGAGAAGTTGTCTTATGAATAATTTTGTCAGCATTTCATTTAGCAGACTTGAAGAAAACAATACCACAGATCACTCCCAGTCACCAGAGTGGAAGCATAAATTAAATCGCAGACAATGTAAAACCCTAAACGCCCTTTCAGAAACTCTCAGTCCGTATGTTTCCCTTGATTTGTTAAATGCTTAAGCAACTTATATGTGTTGAC
Organism: Echiichthys vipera; assembly: GCF_963691815.1. NCBI lineage: Eukaryota > Metazoa > Chordata > Actinopteri > Perciformes > Trachinidae > Echiichthys > Echiichthys vipera. Next base: position 20,514,543 of record NC_139826.1, read on the forward strand.
CTGGGTCATCTGCTGCTTGAAGACAGTAAATGTCTGCAACAGTTTGTTTTCTGTTTATTGTTTTCACTTGATGTAACATTTACCATCTGCAGCCGTCTTGTCATGTCCAGTACTATTGAGAATCCCTCATACAGTAGGAAGCACTCTTTTTTTAAAACCATGAATCAGGGATTAGACAAAACACAGGGATTTTCGCATTTGGCAACTATGTTGTGATTTCCTGCATTTTTAGATCATGATTATTGATCAAGATTATTAATTTCTTTTAGGGCCACATAGTTTAATTTCACTTTAAAATTTTAAATAAACGGAGCACTGCTTTCCCTGGTCCATATTCACAGTACATCTCCTAGAAGCAACATATAAATAAAATCGTAATAATGCATGTTACATTAAAATGAATTACACAAGGCACTGATTTCCCTCTCATGCTGTGCTACATTCATGCTAATGCACACATCTTTGCATCAAAATAAAGCTTAAGTTAAGGTTTCCTTCATCAGACTTCAGTGCATCACCTAGAAGGAAAATACAAAGAAAATTGAACCCAAAAGGAGCTATTTGCCTTTGGCTCCAGACATTAGATTTGAGTTGGTCCTGTCTGCTCTCTGTTGTAGATTACTATTTTACTGCGGACTGCAGCCGCAACATTCAGGGAAGTTTTATCACAGGCTCCCACTACAGACTGCGCGCACAGTGGCATGACAGCTCCACAAAAGTGAAGCCCAAACATTTGTTTTGTTGGCTGTTTTCTATGAGCTGAGCATGCATCTTAAATGTCAATATCTCAGTCAATCATATTCATTTAATTGTGTGAAGCCCAAATTGTAATTGCAATTAATATTTGTTAATTGTACAGCCCTAGTTGACACCAGCCCCAGCATAACTGAATAGAAAGTATCCAGCTTTGGCAACTGTTACAGTGTAAAACAAATATTTTGTCTAATACCAGCTTTTCTTGGTTGGTTCCTATCCTCCACATCTTAGAGCTACATATCCATCAGGAAGTCTAACTGCTGTTTTGTCTTTGTATCATTGACAGTCTGAGAGATTATTTAGTGCTGATTTATTTGTCTCTATTGAAGCTCAAATTGCAGATGTTAGCAAACAATCAAATGAAGTATAAATATCCCATTGCAACAGTATTGGCCATTACTGGCATGCTGTTTGTTAAACTACCAGTACAGTGTAAGAGCAGTGTCAGTGCACAGCCAGTATACTGTATATTGGAAACTGTAGAAGCTAAGGCAAAACAGATGGGATAAATCCAACAGAAAGGCACCTACGATCACAGCTAATAGCTGTATTTGGAAACTTGGAACATGCAAATTGTATGCAAACACACACAGAGCTAGTGCAGAGATTTCAACACAGAGCCGTCCTGCTTGTGAGGCAGGAGTTAAACCACCACTATCATGGTGTCCCTTGAGCTGTGTTAACACATATATGATATCCTCAGTCTGTGATATTCTATATTACTGTGTGTGTGTGTTTCAGTTATCCAGTGTGGACCTCCTCCTCAAGTACACCATGGGAAAGTGGAAGGAACCGACTATTCATGGGCCTCGAGTGTTAGCTACAGTTGTTTCCATGGATACCAGTTGTCTACTCCTGCTGTGCTTACGTGTGAAGGGAATGGGACATGGACAGGAGACGTACCACAGTGTTTGCGTAAGTTAGGTTTGCTACCTATAAACTGCTACTTACTAGCTTTAAGTGATTCGTGTCACTGTTTCCCTTTCAGTAATGCTAATCGTTCAAACAAAGAAGAAGCCCTAACTGCATTTGTTGTCTCATTTAAGCTGTCCTGTGTGGTGATCCTGGCTCTCCTGGAGGTGGATTCAGAGAGGGTAACATCTTTTCTTACAGGTTAGTGGTTAAATATAACAATCATTGACTTGCATCACAGGGTTTTTCCTGTTTGCAGGTTTGCATTAACAACACAAAAGAATGTCACAGGAAGACTTTCAAGTTTTGGAAACACCTGTGATTCATTAAAATGACAATACAGATTTTGTGGCTGAGTTGTTGTCACTGCAGCAATGCCTTTTTTCTTTCTTTCTTTCTTTTTGTTTTTACATATTTAGCGTAAGCCAATGGAAGTTTTGTCAGTCAAACGGGATTGTGGTATTAGCTGTCGTAAACTAAAATAGATGCACAAAGATGCTGTTAATAATAACTTAAGACTTTATGCATGTGCTTCACAATAAATGCATTTTAATGTAAAGGATGTACTCTGTCTCTACTGCGAAACCACCATGGGAAGTGTTGTTTGTTCCACCTAGGTTATCAAATGTTGACTCGATAAAGTGTATCCAAAAATAGATCAGACATTTTCTGGCCCCCATGTCTGGATGTCAGTTTGAAAAATTACAAGGTCAAACTAGATTGTTTTTTTGTGAGCAAAAGCAAGAAAAAGATGTAGGCCAAAAGACCAGTGGTAAACAAAGAGAGAGGTATTTAAGGAGCAGGAACGTCTTACATATCTAACCTAACCAACCCTACAGACATCAGACCACACCTAAAATCATGAAGTGGAAACACTGAAGCCGTATTTTATTATCGCTCGTCACTTTTTTGTAATATTTTTTGTGTGATATTTGTTTTCAATTGCAGGTCAGAAGTCAGGTTCTACTGCCACACCCCCTACTTGCTGGTAGGCTCTGCCTCCAGAGCCTGTCAAGCTGATGGTATTTGGAGTAGCCAACAACCGGCCTGTATAGGTAATTAAAGGACCACTGCATGAACACTGAAAAACTTTTGTCCTCAATGTATGTCTCATTTTTCAAAATGTTTGCAGTACACATCATTTAATTAATTTTTTTTATTTGTAAGGAAAATGCATGTTAATCTAACCTGACTCTTGCCAGATGACTTTCGTTCCGCCATGCTTCCGTCTTGACTCTGCCTAGCTCCACTGAACCATCTGGATTCGCTTCATAGGAAAGTGAATTCAGGGTCCGAAAAAATTTGTCAGGCCAATCAGGAACGTCGGGCGGGGTTTTATATATGATACATAATGGAGAAACGACTGTCGCGGTGCACATCGAGGAAGCATCCGCCAACATCGATGCTGCTATTTCATCTGTGTTGTCCAATCTAGCGAATATTTATTTTTTAAAAGAACACCACCTTTTGTTGGTGGAAACGATGTCGGCTGTTCTGTTGGGCTTTTCCATGCGTCACTCATCAGCGTCACTGATTGGTTTCGATGTGAGTGGTTGAAGTAGCATGTCAATAAAGATGACGGACAAGTGTTTTATCCAATCATATGCAAGGGTTTTTGGATTGGCCCAGCCTCCTGAAATCACTTCCCAGTGGAGAGATCCGAGGTAGATGAGGGAAGCAAGGCGGAACGAAATTCATCTGGCGAGAGTTAGGTTAATGTTAATCAACATTATTGTAAATGTGCCAGTGTTAGCCGAGTGGCTTTCATCTGGAGTTTTGAGACCAGGGGAGCGGGAAACAATATCAATATCAACATTCAGTACATGTAACCAAGCCTAGCACAGCCTAGCTATGCTGATTACAGCCATGTTTTGACACAAACAAACACAGAGCAGCAATCTGCAATGAGACACAAATAAATTACAAAATAGTCAAAAGATGCAGAACACGTTGGTAAAGATAAGACACAGCAGCACAGAGTTTTATGACACAACATCAGAAGAGCATATCAAGTTTTCATGATATACCTTCCATGATGGTTAGCTTAAGACTTTGGTTGTATATCACACCACTTGATACATTTTCTTTTTATAAGGGTCGTCATGTTATGGTGTGTAGTTATATTGCGTTGCATTTTTAAACTTTATAAATACTTTGCCTTGACTTACATAAAATAACTTGCTGTGAATTTGGTTGTATTTTTTTGTGCTTACTTTCGATGAAAATAGTCAATAACCTAATTCATCAACACTCCTAACACCTTTCTGCAACACACAGGAAAAGTCTGCGTAAATTGACAGATTGTTTGTGTAAATCTTTAAAATATCACATATAACACTCTTTGTATTATTACGATTAACAAACATTTTGTTTTCTGCAGAGGAAAACATTTCATCAAGTTATTAATAAAAATGTGTGAAATCAGATTATTGGTAAACAGGATTGTGGAGCTTACTCTTGTACACATTTTGGCATTAGTATACCTTTCAAAATAGAGCTGAAGATATGATCTAATTGATTGAAGTGTGTAGTTTTGATGTCAGCATTTGATTCGTATTGCTTGGAAAGCAGCCCTTCAGTTTTTTAAGTGATATTTAGGCTTTTGTGGGGTTTTTTTGTGTTTAGAAAGTATGAAGCTTATTTTGGAACAAGTTGTTCAATCACAAGGGTAAAGCTGAATTATTGTGTAATAGCCTCCAAGTAGCCTTTAAGCAACTCCACAGCCGTTTCAGTCATGTTTCATAAGGGACACATTTTACATGGCTACTCAATAAAGAAATCAATAATTTGACACAAAATATTTCTTTAAATTATTTTATTGATTTAAACATGTCCTCCAGAGTCAGAACTGCATCCAGAGCAGAGGTCTGCTATTCAACAATAACCGTGGAATGCCCTATAATAACTGTATTATATGTCATGCAGCACATTAATCATATAAAAATCACTATAAAATCTCTGGTGGTACCCATATTCCCTCATCAGTAACACATTACTTGTACTTCTTTCAGAATTTCTGCTTTATGATGACAGTTCTGTTTTATTTTAATTACTGGAAACTCTAGCTGAAGTGGAAAGTAAAAAATAATATTTACTATCACAATTTTGCAATACTAATACTTTATTCAACTACATTTCTACATTTATCTGACTCATTTATAGGTTCCTTTGCAGATGAAGGTTTGACTCACAAAACAAACTGTGGGCTAAGTTCTGAATACTTTGCAATGACTGAGTATTAGAAGATGCACTATGCTGTTGATGATACTGTATGCAATGTGAAAGTCTCTGCTTAGAACATCGTTAATCTTACAGAATGTATGAAATATCAGAATTCTTCTTTGACTTGGAGAATGATTCTAAAAAAAAGTAAATGCATATAAAGCTCAGTGGCCCTCATTTATCAAACGAACGTACGGCAGAAAAACTTGCGTACGACCATTTCCAGGCAAACTTCGGCATTTATCAATTTGGACGTGAGCGGGAGCTACGATCATATCTCACGTCAGGTCTGAGATTGTGTACGCACATTTCAGCCTGTGTATTTGCGGTGCAGCACAGCAAAATCTGGCTGAAAATAATGAACAAACCTCAGCTGTCATTAAGCATAAGCAGTCACATTTAAGAAGAGATCAAAACGGATTCTTAAAACGAATTAAAAAAATGAAAAATTGTGGTTGGAGCAATTGATTGTGCTCATGTGCGTCTGAAGGCACCATCCATGAATGATTATGCATTCATTAATCGCCAAAACTACCACTCGATAAATATACAGGTGATTTGTGATGCCAAGCTATCGCTTTTTAACGTGGCGGTCAGGTGGCCAGGGGGGAAACACTATTCTTATATATTTCAAAACAGCTCGGCTCCAGCCCCCCGCGACCCTGACAGGGACAAACGGTTGAAGATGAATGAATGAAAAGGAAAGCACACTGCAGAGCTAAAGTCATCTCCTCAGTTAGTGGCTACCCTCGATAAATTGCATTAAATCAAACAAGGTATCAGATGATTAACATTTTGGTATGGTTCTTCTAGGTGACAAAGGTTATCCTCTAACGGAATACCTTATAACTCCGCTGGCAAACCCCGCTACAGAGCAGGAGCGCAGGTTCAGCAGTGCGCACACACGCACACGGTCACAGTGGAGCGCTGCTTCGGGTTGACTGCCTCCGTTATTCTTTTCCATACAGCGTTTTTATGGGCCCCTTTTATTCCATTCTTAAGACTGACAAAAAGCACATCTTTATTTTGCTCCATCTCGGATGTCAGGATGCGGTTCTCTGTGTCGGAAAAGTTTATTTTTGTACCAGCGTTTCTCCTCTACATGTTTGACCTCAGTGAGCGAGGCCTTCGAAACAGGAATATTTAAGGGCGTAACGTGTTAATGACGATCGAATTCAGCCGCCGCATTTATCAAGGCCCGCTCATTCGTACACTGAGATTGGTCAGATACGAATGTTTCATAAATCACACGTTGGTCCTGTAGTACGACCAATTCTGCGCTCAGATCTGCGCCCGTTTTCAAGATTGATAAATGAGGCCCACTCTGTGTGTGTGTTTGTGTGTGTATGTGTGTGTGTGTGTGTGTGTGTGTGTGTGTGTGTGTGTGTGTGTGTCTGTGTGTGTGTGTGTGTTTGTGTGTCTGTGTGTGTGTGCGTGTGTGTGTGTGTGTAGATCCAGCCTTTAACAACTGCCGTGACCCAGGAACTCCAGCCTATGGTATCACCGTCATGGGCCAGGCTTTTCAGGTGAGAAATATACCAGTTGACTGGATACTTGATGAAACAGTTAAATCCTTCAAATTATCAAAATTCAGTAAGATAAGTTTAGAGACGATGATGTGCACTTCATGCATTTTGAATAAATAATCATTGAATTAAATTTGAGTTTAGTTGTTCTGCTTAAAATCTTAACTTGATGAGGAGCTGTTAAAGAAAGTATAGATAAATTGACCATCAAGCAATAGCAGCTGTATTCCAACACTTTTATATGATCCAATGAAGCCTCTGGGTAAGTACAAAATGAGTTGCAATAATAATAAACTCTATCTGAGATACAGTGAGTCTAAGGTTTGCAGAGTTCCTCAGTTGAAAAAAACAAAGAGTCAATCAAAAAGTAAAAGTTAGGCTTTATGGATGACAAAGATTGGTAATGTTTTCTTTCCTCCAGACTGTCTGGAGCACAGATAATAACCTGTTGATGGAATATATTGGTGTTAATGGGGTTATTTAACCAAACATGCAAATCCTTCACTTTGTTGTGGTATAATTGGATATAATGCACATATCATATTTCCCCTGATGTCTCTTAAAAGAGATGAGGAGGTTACCACCCACATTATACAGGACTAACAATATAACATCCACTAAAAGAGACAAAATGACAAATGTGGGTATTTGTTGTTGTTTCATGTTTTGTTACATCTAAAGAGTTAGCAGTGAGTTACAGGGCCAATAAAAGTTATTAATTAAATGACAACTACCCCATACTAATTGTGGTCTTAAGAAGCTGTGGATAAAGAGGACATGTTATTGTGCTTTTCCATAATGTAGGTTGGCAATAAGATTTCCTTCAAGTGCCGCAAGAACTATCACATCCTTGGCTCCACCACAAGAACATGCCTAGAAAACCTAACCTGGAGTGGAACTCAACCTGAGTGCATAGGTGAGGAATAACTATGTCTGATATTTTGTGTCCTTAGCATAGTGTGTGTGTGTGTGTGTGTGTGTGTGTGTGTGTGTGTGTGTGTGTGTGTGTGTGTGTGTGTGTGTGTGTGTGTGTGTGTGTGTGTGTGTGTGTGTGTGTGTGTGTGTGTGTGTGTGTGTGTGTGTGTGTGTGTTTGTTAATTGTTTGTTACTTGTTACTGATGAGTTTTTCTTTTAGACATATACTGTATGTTGTATTTTACTCTACTTACTTTACTCACTTGTCTATTGGTTTTATGGAGAAGAACACAGTGTCAGTTTGAACTCTGTGTTTATTTTTCTCTTTCCTGTCACTCAGCCCACTCATGTAGACAGCCAGAGACCCCCATTAATGTAGATGTTCGATCTATGGACCTGCCTACCTTGGGATATACGTTGATCTACACCTGTCAAGACGGTTTCTATCTAGCTGGGGGATCAGAGCATAGAACCTGCAAAAGTGATGGGAGATGGTCGGGCAAACCCCCGCTCTGTAAAGGTATTTAGATCCTATCTTGAAAATGCACTGCTTGGGCTGATGTTGAGCCTGGAATCTAAATCTGTCGTAATCCCATACGTTTTAAAATATATACAGATTATCACCCTGATATTATTGCTATGCTCTCGTAAATAAGCCTCAGGTGTACCTTGAATGCTGGGGTGATGTTTTTTTTTTTTCACATACACATCTAGTCTCTAGTCTCAACAGCAATGAGCCGTTTGCTGTGAATACTGTGATGAATGACAACAAAACAAGCAGGTTTATATCCAGACAGGAAATAGACTGAAAATTGTTTCCTCAGAACTGACAAATATCATTGTACTGAGCAACTAGATTATCATTTTCTATATCTATAAATACTTTTGTTTTTTTTGGCAGTCCTGTCATCTATTTCCAACCCTATCTATATCAGCTATACTGTCAATAACCTTAACCATCAAGTGAGGTAAACTAATCTATCTTAATGCTGTTTTATGTTTCAGTTGGAGTGAAAGTCAATCCCAAAGGCAGAGGAGAGTCAGATGTCCAGAAGAACAAGATCCGGGGTATGCAGAATAAACAACTATAGCACACAGTGTAGCATTTTGTAATAAACAGGATTGTCACACAGTATTACCCAGAGAGGAATGACCATAGTTGTAACAAGTTGAGGCGAGTGTTGACTACAAGCATCTTCTGTAGTATAGCACTGTTAGTTCAGATTTTATAGAAAGAGGGTCCAGATGATGTAAATAAATCATTGAAAACATTCAGGTACAATACCATGTAATACCTTGTAAGTTTGAAGCAGGATTTCATAATCAATATATGCATTTAGAGGGAGTCAGTGAATTGAGACTAACACCAGAAATAAAAAAGACAAAAGTTTTTTGCAAAAATATTGAGTTTTCAATAAGTCATATTTCTAAGTGTGGGATTCAGACATCTAGCGACTAACCCACTGTAGCAGAACCAGAGGTAGATATGTTGTGTAAAGGGCCAATCCTAATCCTGACCCTTTTGTCACGTCATTAAATTTAACTTGTAGCAGTGAAAAGTCGCAAAGGTTGGGTGATAAGAATGCTGAAGTTGATCTTTTTTAACTACTGCTCACACTTTGAATCAGTAGTGACATTGTTTGCAGCTATTTTAGTCTTTTAGAAAAAGTCAAGCTTTAAATTTCTTCCTGTTTTTTTTCTGTCTCCATTACAGTTCCAGTAGATGTGTTCTCTCCAAACTCTGAGTGGAGCGGCTTTTATGAGTATTTAGGGAAAAGACAGGCCACCACTTTCACAGTTACCGGGTTCAATGCAACCAGCAGCAGAGTTAACGTCACATTGCTGGAAACCAGTGGAGTGTCAATCAGACTTTCAGGTAAAAAAAAAATAATAATAATAATAAAACACTAATATTATTAATATTCACTCTGATTAATTTTACTCTCTGAGTAACTTCACTAGACACCTTATACTGTACTTATGTTTCCGGAGCTTGGAAACAGGATGCATATAACTGATCCAATCAGTTTTATCTTCTTCTGTAGCTGCATCAACAAAGCCTGCCATAAGTGTTAGAAACCATAAAATATACGTGGAATTGAAAATACTTTCCCCCAATGACCCTGAACATGATAAGTGGACATAGAGAATGTATGGTATATACTTTATTTCATATGGTACTAAAATTATGGAAAATGAAATCAATCTAACTGCAAAGCTTTGGTTTTCAGTGAAGTAAAAAAAAAATCATGTTCCAGATGTTGAAGATTTGCAGACTTTAAATGCAGTTTAAAAAACACAAGCAAAAGCACTTCTGTTGATGTAAATACACAGCAGGCTAATAGAGATCCAGCTTTCATTCACACTTATAAGCAAAGCATCACCGATCTATATTGAAATTGATGTGATTCCCTAGTATATTGCATCTAAGTACATTACATTTAAAAAAAAAAACGTTCACAGTCTGCAAGGCAGAAAAAAATAGTTTTGTGCAAGAGCATTAATCTGTTAAATAATGTAACATGCATGAGTACTGGTGGAAATTATGAAACGCCTGGCAAGTTGTGTGCCTGTGCACCTCTACACCAGTAAATCTGCAGAACCATCACAGCAGACTGAAGGAACAAATTACTACCTCAGCAACATAACCTGAGCAAAATTAATTCTATCCATCCATCCATCTATCTATCTATCTATCTATCTATCTATCTATCTATCTATCTATCTATCTATCTATCTATCTATCTATCTATCTATCTATCTATCTATCTATCCACATCAGTACTCTTGTCCACATGGTGTTCTTTTTATTCAGCTATACTGTAGACAACATATGGAGTATACTGTATGAAAACGAGTGAATACCTCCAAAATGATAGTGTTTAAGTAACTGAGAAAAACTGTTTGACTGCACACATGTACTGTATGTTCTGACATTTCACAATCAACAGTTCAGCTTGATCCTTGGTCATGAAAGAGTTTCTGCAGGTAGGAGTCAAGGGCTCCCAACGTATGAAATTATTTTATTTTGAATCTCTGATATTTCTCTTACATGGACTTGTCATATTGAGAACAGTTTCTGTGTTGCCACTATAGTTAACCAAGTAGAGACATGTAGCTGAAGGGTAAATGTCACTTTCTCCCCAGTAATGTGTCAGATGCTTGGTGAATGAAATAGAGTCTGATGATTTAAAATGTCAAGGTGCCTCCTTTTTCCTGTTTGTCAGTCAACCTGTCTGTCTGTTTACCTACCACCCTGTCTGTCTGTCAACCTCCCATGGCACCTTTGCCTCAATGTCTTTCTCTCTTTCCTGCCAAGTGCCAACACAAATTAGAGGTTGTGTTGCTGTTATTTAAATGATACCAGGTTCAGGCACAAATCCCATTCTTTGTACCTCCGAAACAATTTATTTCTATATTCATCCATCCAGGTACCTACAAGACAGAGGAAAACCAGCTGCTGTTGAAGGTCTACCAGGTGAAGGGTCCGACAGAGCATTACTACAGCAAGTTTAAAAACGACAACTGGGCCATGGATGGATATGTAAGAGCTTTTTAATAGCAAGCATTTTAAAATGAATGGTTTTTTACACATCTTTATTAATAATCAAAATCAATATCACAATATCTATATCACTGCCCTGAAACATTAAGGTAGCACCGTCCACACTGCATTACTCACCCCACACCCACTATACGCTGGACAGGGTCTTGTGAAAGAGGTATATTTATATAGTCCAGACAAATCCTCAGTCACATTATGCAAAACAGATTTCAAAATACAATTAATGTGGATTAACGTCTTTTCAAATAGAGGAATGATGTTGCTTACCAACCAAGAGGCCTTTGTAGCAAGGTTGCATTTTTTTTTTGCATTAGGTTGCAAGGCATCCTGCAGAGACTCCAGGACATTACTGGCCTGGTCAATAAGTAGTTCCAGCACAAAACTCCACTAAAACCACAAATCTGAGGCTCAAATATTGTAGACTCATTGCACATTTGCTCTGTGTATTTATCGTGTTTCTTTGATGTGCCTAAATGGTGTTTTATTTAGACTCTAACTTTATTTAAACTGCTACTTTAAATGTGGAAATATTGACTGCTAGAGTGTTTAAGGAAAGACAAGCATAGAAAGTCAGGGTCCAGGACCCATGTGGACTTTTTATTTAACTTTATGTTTGAAGCTGGGACTTCTGAAGAACATGTTTACAACTGCGGAATTGATTACAAATCTGATCCTGTTTGACTTGCTGTTAGATGCGGAGAGAGGGGGAGTGGAGGAACCGAGTGAGGAGATTGCAAAAGATAATAGCAGGCAGGGATGTAACATAGAAGGAAGGAAGGAAGGGAAGGTGGCACACAATTGATCATGTTTCGAATGACAGAAAGAGTGAGGGAGAAGAAGAGTCAGGCTGGAAATCTCTGAGATGTGATTCCTGAAAATCAATCTTTTACAGTTTGATGAAATTCCGATTGTCCATTTATAGGTAAAATATTGCTGCTTCATCCTCCAAACAATAGACGGTGGAGAAGGCAAGAGAAAGGGCGAGGGAAAGGCCAAAGGTAGTGGAGAGATACTGTTGATGAGGGGAGAAGAGTGAAACATTGCCCTCAAATGTATTTGGTATAATATAAATTACAAACAAAAAAAGATTATGTTCACAAAATGAATGCATGCCACAATACTTTGAATACTTCAAATGCATTGGATGATTGATTCTTGTTTCAACTATTAAAACAAAAAACAAAATGACATAACTTTTAGAGTAATTAGTTTTGCTGGCTAAGAAGTATCCCTTAACTACATTTACATGTATATTTTAAGTTCCGGGATTTGACAATAGCCAGATTTTGATAAAGGTCATTCCTTATAAGGCCTATTCGGAATATGTGTATCAATTGGAGTTTTCACCGCAATTTGCAACAGCTTACAGCTTACAGTCAGCTCTGTGCCTTGCTGTGGTTTTACACAAACCAACTGGCCAACAGTTCAAGGCTGGGGTAGAGATGCATGCTCAAAAGAAAAGCCCATATTTCTGGGTGGAAGGAAAAACAAACCTACTTTTATACATTATGAAAGACTTGGATGTCAAAAGGTTTTTGGATGTGCACAGATATCTCAACGCCAACCTTTTCAAGAAGGTGGTTGAAGGAATAAAAGAGAGAGGTTGTGCATGGTCTGCAACTGTTGGTAAATATGAATATTTGAAGAATATACATTTTCATCAGCCACTTAACAGATTAGTAGCAATATTGTCTTTTTTTGTAATAAGGAAAAAAACTGATTATTTTGTACATGTAAACATAGTCATGATAATGTAGGCTGTACAAGAAAGGTAATTACATATTAACTTGCCTTCAAATCTGTTTTAAATATTGTCCTTCTGCATCCACCCCTGTCTCATTAATCCTGTGTGATCATTGAGCCACTTCTTCACACTTTTATTACAAAATACCCTTTCAGCAACATCCTGCTGTGCGTTTTGTTGACAAAGTTTAAGACCATCAATCATACTGGTTTTGTGCCAAACGAGCACTTTATTCTGCAGCGCTTTGTACCTCCATCACATAATCCTTTAATATTGAAAGAACCTTGACAGGATCTTCAACTGTCTGTTCAAAGAGCTCATATTAAACGGTACTAATTTTAGGAAACCAGTCTGAATGAAGTCTCCCTGCACTTAAATGGATAGTGGTGGAAATTAACAAAGAACATTTACTCAATTTGAGGTATTTGTACTTTATTTGAGTAATTCTATTTTCTGCTTCTTTATACTTCTACTCCACTACTTGTCATAGACAAATGCTGTACTACTCTACTACTTAGTCTGACAGCTTCAGTTACTTTGCAGATTCAGATTACCAATACAAAATATCATCAAAAAATTATGACAATAATTTATTATATAAAAAGGCCTTATTAGTCCCAAGGGGAAATTTATAAGCTACCCAGCAGTATGTAAAGTTTTGAGATATAAATAAACAAATTAAAGTTAGCTCCACCTTTACAGCTGCAAAAACACAGCATTGAACACATGCATCAATAATTATAATCCAGTTATATAATATATATTTGAAAAGGACCATTCTGCATAATGAGCTATTTTCTTTTGATGATCAAAATATATTTTGATGCTAATACTTGTCTCATTTTCCTTAAGTAATATTTTCAATGTAAGGTCTTTACTTACTTGTAACTGAACTTCTACAGAGTGATATTTCTACTTCTACAAAATATATGAGTACTTCCTTCACCACTGCCTGGATTTACAGTTCATATCTTATTATCTAAGATCAAACTACAATCTGAACATTGGATGCTTTGTCTTTCAGGTTACTGCAGAATCAGACCAGAAGACTTTTGTTTACCAGGGGCATATTCACAGTAAAGACTTTGGCAAGTTCCATTTGACGAGGCAAGGTAGGTCTGTCTAACATCAGCATCAATAACAATCAAAACAAACAACACAGCCTTGATCCTACTATTTAACAAAGCCTTACCGAAAGTGGAACTAAAATATTCAGTCAAATTGAGGAAATAATATTGAAATGTCAAATCTGTTAGTGTTATGTAAAAATAAAGTAAAAAATATAGACTAAACATGAGAAACAGAGTGCAAGTATACAGACTAATAATACAAGAAGCCTCTATTACGCATGCACAAAAGGGTGTTCATACATGTGTGGCTTCATCTGTGTCTGTATCCTCAGGGCCTGTAACCATGGCAATGGAGCCATCCAACCCCTACACAAACAGCAGCTCAGTAGCAGCAGCCATCTTAGTTCCCTTTTTTGCCCTTATCCTGTCTGGATTTGCCTTCTACCTCTACAAACACAGGTAAGCTATGTCCTGTATAGTATAAAACAGGTGTTTGCCTTGGTGCTCTTTAACATGTTCCCCTTATATATAAATAACCTCCTTGAATTAGTTCATTATGTAAATATGACCTGATGATTTTCCGAGCATTTGAATAGTTTCTTTGAATGTTTTGTTAGTCCTTGAAACACTCTTCTAACTTATTTGAAATGTGTTCCTTGGGTTGAATTGCATTATTGCTGCTTATTACTGTATGTCTGCCTTTTGGTAAATGTTCCTCTCGTTTTGATGGACTGACACGAAAATGTCAGCCTGTATTTATCAGACTTCTTAAAGTCAGAAATAAGGCCTAACACATTCTGTCCAATCTTTGAAGTAAAAACGTTTTATCACGTGTATTAATCTTGGAAAGTCATCCTACATTTTAGGATTATAGAGGGATGCAAAGCTGCTCAAGCTGTTTAGAAGTTTGCAGTAGGTGGCAGCTGGAATGAAAAACAATGAATTGATTGCATCTAGATTTGTTTTGTCGGGTTTTAATTATCTGCTAGCAACAATTGAGATTCTGATGATATTATTCAGACTTTAAAGCAAAGAAAAATGAATTTTGTGGGGATCAGGGGTGCAAACGCAGCCCTGCTGCAGCACAGACAATTAAACAGGATACACTGTCAGCAGTTGGAGTTGCATTGTACCTCCCAGCCATGGGGATCTTGGCAGTCCTCCGAGAAAGATCACATTTACATGACAAAAACTTTAAAAAAGGAAGGCCTTTACACATCCTACAAGCAATGGTTAAGGACATTATTTGTTAAGCATCACCCAATAATCCAACCAATCCAAAGTACAAATCTTCTTTAAAGACATTGAAAGTGTATACCGATGTAAATCTAGATGCATATGACATCAAAAAGAAGTATGTGTAATACAAAATAGGTGTAGGCAGACTAAAAGACTTAATACTTGCAACCTTCTACATTGGTTGTCCACCAGCATTTGTGCCTTCATCAAACTTGCACCAAAATAAAAATAGATCCAGTGTAGTAAAGAGAGGAGTTTCTTTGAAAAAGGTAATTCATTTGTCAGTCACTTTCAAACTGAGTAGAGGAGATGGCTTTATGGTTTCCTAACACAGTATTTCAATATATTGAGTCGACTAGATATGTTTTTTTGGAAGGTGAGGCAGGTTTACAGAAATGTTCTCACATAATTATAGCCCTTAAACTCTGAGCCTACCATGAAGATTAAATCTCTTTGACCCTAGATGTTAATTATTGTTCCTAGAAAGTTCACAAAAGACTTAAAATGCCAGATAATTCACAGCTATATTGAGGGTAAAATGTCGTCACTAATGTCTCCTGTTTAAGACTTGTGTGGGATTCTACATCTGTGGGATTTTCTCACTTCTGCACATCATCACTCAAAGTTCAACAAAGTAATCTTACTCATCTAACAATACTAGTCATTATAACACATTGTAGCTGTTTGCTATTGTATTCTATCTGCAGTGAAACATGCAATGTCCTGACCTATTGATGTTATTGAGGAATCACAAACTGTACGTCCAGGTAGAAAAATGCTTTGTTAGTGAGTTAGTAATGTGCTTTGCTATATGTCAGCCTGGTCGCCAGAAAAAAAGGTTTGCAATATGTGAAAACCATAGAAACTTTTATATGAAACGTTTTGGCCCCCTTTTACATCTGTATCTGACGTACAGGGCTTCAAATGTAAAACCGTGTACGTTAATATTACATGTTAAATAGGTGGATGGATGGTTGGGGCAAACACACACAGGACTTTCAGGAGACAGCAGTTTGTGTCTTGTCCGTCCCGTCTCATGTGAAAATGAAACTTAAAAACATAACAGAGATACTTATGTTAACCGAATCCACAATCTTTTCCTAAACCTAACCATGTAGTTTTGATGCCTAAACCTAAGCAGCATTAATCATTTTTGATTGAAGCCACAGCTTTAACCACGTAAAACACTCTAAAATTGCGACATATGTGAGAAGTATGGAATGAGAACATGTAGCAGTGGTTCAGAAACACTGAGATGCAAAGTATAAAACATTGAGATTCAACTTATCTGTGGTTTGCAGAAATATACAATGCCATGTTTTTTTCTGGTGACTGGCTTGGCTTTTATATGCTTACTAAATCCTGTGAATGTTACCATGGTGTGTACTGGACTATGCAGACTTACACAGATATTATTATACATTTAGCAAAGTATTCCAATAGCTACTAATACTACCATTACATTACTTTACACTGTGTTACAGTGTGCAATGATAGTTGATGTATATTAAAACTGATGGTTGTATGCAGGACGTTGTCTGCTGACACAGATGACAATGAGAGACCAAAAGACACCTGGGGGCCTGGCGGCAGGTAAGACTGGCACCTGTCATTCACCTGGTTTCAAGCAGCAACCAGACCTCCGCCCGCCGCCACATCCTCCGTCAAACTCCTCATCTCTTGTTTTTAGTTTTTAGATTTTGCTTCATGCTGTTTAGTAAGGCTACACAACTGACTGAAATATGAAATCCAAATTTAGCTGAGTTTTGTACTTTGTGTTATATAAAAACAAAACTTTGTAAATATAAATTAACATTTATTCAGAGGGAAATGGATCGCAGTACATTCAAATAATTGGGGTGACATTTCTACTTGGGGGGAGAAAAAACGTATAATCTTAAGTTTTTAAAAGCAGTGTAACCCTACTGTGTCAAAATGGCAATCATTTAAAGCTAGACAGATTTGTTTTGTCTTTGATCTCATTGTCATCTCTCTGTCAGACTGATGTCATCAAGAACAAATATAATAGTTAGTTTACTATAAAGTGGTCTAATCAAAGTAATATGTATTCATATGTATGCTGCTTCCTTTTTATTTTTTATTTCTACTGTTAATTATCAATTTTTCTACTGACATCTTGACTTCACAGTAATAATGTGGTAAAGTTAACTTTGCTAACATAATGGCAAGCCGACAGCAATTATTTCTTTACATAACAATGTAATATCTTAAATTTAAAAACTAAAAGCGAATATGCACACTGTAGTTTCTTCCTGCTCCGGCTCATATGTCTGTACAGTATCTCCCATACTGTCAAAGCGATTTTATGGGCTGTTTTCATTCTACCAATAAAAATAAACTATTGCACCTATAGCCACAACCAGAAACCAGTGCAGCAATTTGAACCACTGCCACACAGGGAGGTCTTCGTTGTGTGTTGGTGTGTCTGTGTGTCTGTGTGTCTGCGTGTCTGCGTGCAGTTTTGTAAAGTAATGGGTTGAGCATGTAGGGTAGGCTTAGTGCTTCCCCAGGGTTGGATTTCCACTAGTGCATGTACACACTCACACACACTCTCTCTCTCTCTCTCTCTTTCTCTCTCTCTCTCTCTGTCTCTTAATGAGGTCAGAGTCAAACAGTGTTTCAGCTGCAGCACTCCTCCCTGCTAATAGTTCCACAGGGTTTGGGAGTAAGTGATTATATCTAACTGGATTATAGGACCTGATTATCCAAAAATGTAATCTGCAACAAACAGACAAATCAGGAGGAGGAAGTCATATTTCACAGCATATCTGTTTTAACCCCTGCAGTTAGTTTCTTAAAATCCTCATTCAGGCGGGTTAAGTAATAATATATTCTTTTGAACTAAATCCATCGGGTACCATTTGCAGGATGATGGCAGGTTGCATGCACACAGACACACTCGATAGCAGCAGATGGGCACTGGGCAACTGAACCACTGAAGCAGACAGTTTTTATGGTTCATGTTCTCACTCCTGCCATAATTTCTCCTGCAATTTGTAGATTTTTACCAGGAACCTGCTAGTAAGGTTGTGCCTTTAATCTCAGCTCTTGCCCAACATGTCTAACAAGACAGCTAAAAGGACAGGGAAGGGTAATTTTAGATTACTTTTGAATCTGAAGATTTGTCTTATGATTTGGTTGCAAAACTAAAGGAGACAGTATAATATAGAACTAGAAGGGCATTTATGGAGCACAGACCTCCACCAAAGCATGCCCTATCTCACAATGTTAATGGATTGTGTTGTTTTCCAAACTGCAACTAATTTTTCCCATTTGAACAATCACGCACTTGAACAATCAATTCATAGTAACGCACGCATTCAACGTTCAGTAATGGTAACGCCGTTGTAACGGCCGAAACAGTAATTAGTTAGATTACCCTGTTACTGAAAAAAAAACTCAGTTACTAACGCTGTTATACTTAAACGCCGTTACTCGCAACACTGCTGCTGACAGACTAAACAGACAGACCGAGCCAGAAATAAAACCCCCATGGTGGAGGTAAATATAGTCAATACTCAATTCATTGTTAATCTATACCTCTACAATTATTTAAGGGGTATATTGCACACATAGAACATTCTGCTGTTCAGTAATCCTTGATCTCGTAAATCCTTCCTTTAAAGTAATTTAAGTCAGTGATACTGAATAGGACATGCAGTGCAAATTATAGTATTAGTCATAGTATGTAGTTGGTCTTATCTTGAAATGTTTTGCTTTTCACACAAATCAGTGACTTTCTTAATCACCACTATCTTACAATCACCTCAAATCAATTCACTTAAAGCCAAATAATAAATAATTGGAGGTCACAAAGGGTCAAAAACAAACTCATTGACACAGACCAATCAGACCCAGATTAATATCAGAATCACATTAGAGTCATGTTTCTGGACAAAATGTATTCTCATATTCCCTGGTCTAATATTCCTTCAACAATTTAAGAGGAATGACTTGATCATAAACTGCTTGATACTCTTTTCACCAGTTACTGATGACTGGGGCTCAATTCCCTAACATATACTTGACAGGTTTGAGCTTGTTTTATTTGATTTTATTGTCTGCCTGTGATTTTACATGAGAGTTGGTGAAAGCTAATACATATTATATATTCAAACAAGGACATCAGCAAATGTGAGAAGCTTCATTTTGCTGTCCTAAAATTTCTACGAGTTTGTGTTTTACTGGATCCTTTTGGTTTTACTACGTTTTCTTTTTCCAAACATTAAATATAACTTACTTTCCTTGTGAATCAAATACCTGCCATGAAAAACATTATTTCCTTCTCATTTTGTTTTGCAGGACACGTCCAAAGGTCCAGTTCAATGGCTATGTCGGCCATGAGAGCTCCAACGGTCAGGCATCATTTGAAAACCCAATGTATGACACCAACATGAAGCCCACTGAGGCGAAGGCAGTTCGATTCGATACAACACTCAATACAGTCTGCACTGTGGTATAGTTCAACAAACATACCACCACCTATACAGTGGTTCAGTCCAACCTCCCTGTTGCTGTCAGCGGTGTGGTTTGACCAAACAGAGAAGAACAATCAAACTAATGCTTTGGACTTGTCACCGTGAGCCGTCTGTGTTGTAGCATGCTGGTCCTTTGTCAGCATAATCTGCACAATAATGCAGCACTGCTCCACCTCCTACCTGGTCAACGGTATCCTCCACTTCTCCCTATAGTCTGAAAAAGCAAAATAAGTTGGAACCAATACACAAGGGAATAGACAATGACGTCATCAGATGTGTTGTTCAGGAGATCAATGCTGGGACCAGAATTCTTCTTTAGCACTGTTGCTATTCAGACACAAAGAGAAAACAAAGAAAGATGACAACTAATTGAACTTCCTCCAAGAGTGATAACCTCAGTGCTCGTCCATTGTCAGTTGACTAAAGCAGAATTTGACCCAACCTCCTTATGGAAACGGCTTTGTATGGCCAGAGTCATGTGGCCCTCCTTGCAACCTGAATAGTGGTTTACCCAAATAACCCCATGCCAAATTTGCACAGTGGTATAGGCTAACTTAACTTACTAACTCCCCTGCTGCAGGCCAGACATGGGTGTGACTGATGCAAGGTTCTACCCTAAGGGGGAGCACATAGACTATTCCACCCTTCAGACACCTCCAGACATCGATTAATAATTGGATGGTTCCTAACACCTTCCACTATACTTCCATCACTCTGGACTTGACAAGACTGGACTCTGATGTAATTACTGCTAACAGAGTCTGTTTTGATGATATTGATTGCACAGACTGCTGTAAAGTTGACAACCAAATGCAGTCAATGCATGCAGTGACAAGTTCAACAAGACCAATTCCTTTAAATAAAATTATATTCTCATCCAGTACTGGATACTGATATTAGGTTAGTACTAGGCGTGGTGGACTAGTGCTAGACAAGCCGGGGTCAAATATCAGTTGTTCTGCTGAAAATGTTTGTTTAAGCCTACTTTTAGAACTGAATTGGTTAGGTTTAATACAGCAGGACAATTCCAGAGTTAGGTAAGTTGAGTTATCAGTCAAAGCTGGATTTCCAAATAGGTTACTGTGATTGTCCTTACTTTCTTTTACTTACTGTAATGCCTACTATGACAATGTCCACCTACAATATTTGGCAACTAATTTAGGCTGAAACATACCAAATCAAGCATTTGCAAATGTCATTTCTCCCAGGTTTAATACGACAACCTGTGAAATAGTTCTAGATGAGTTTTGGACATTTTCAAATATTATACTGTATAGCGGTACTACACACTTAAAATCACTCTTATATACAGTATTCCACACAAGCACTAGGCAGACTGTGCTGACCCAGAAAACCAGACATTTGAGTTCCCAGGCTGGTGTACACAATGGACTGGTTTCCAGAGGCCTGTCCAACACAATCAGAGAGTCAGACAACTGATTCTCGTTCTTGGACTAGCCAGGATTCTGTGCTTGGTGGCTGAACAAGTGGAAGCCTGGAGGCAATAAGCTGTCAAGATTGTCAACTGCTGCAATCAGCTGTGGCCAAATCCAGGAAATGATTTGTCTTCATGTAACTCCGGTTCTGGATTATCAGTCAAGTGATGACTGATTTCTTTTTTCTACAACATACTCTCCAGCCACAAAATCAGAAATAGATGAGCAGATTAACAGACGAACTGGTTGATTGACAGAAATTAGACAGACACAGAAAGAATGGACAGATAGACACCTCTGTCAGTTGTGCTGGAAAAGAGAGACAAGGACAGGTTGCTATGGATACAGAGGCAAATAGTTGTCACTGTTTGTCTCTTCTGGCATTTTTCTTCAGTGAAGATGTTGATGAACAGACTATGTTCAAATACCCAGTGGCCCTGTGGGACGTCCCAATCCACTGCTGCTGGGGACCCCAAAATATAAACTTTATATGAACTCTTAAACCGCACAAATTTTGCACTAGTGTGTTTTTCTGACTGGGTTATGAAAAAATGAATAATTTTTGGGTCTGAAATGGGTTTGAAAAATGAGTTGTTCAAAAAAGAGAATTTTATTCAAAAGCTTATATCTTTAAAAAGATGACAAAACGATAAAATACAGGGTTACAGAGTGTTTGTATATACACATTTATATTTCACACTCCCTGTTAGCAAAAGGTGTGACCACATGCTATACCGTTGTTTTATTTTGTTGCTATGACAACATGCTAGCCAACCAGAAAGTTGGGATCAGTTTCCCCATGGACCTCTGAGCTTCTAGTGTCTCAAAATGACACCATATTTTTTTTGTTTTTTTTGCCATATAAAGAGCAGTGGATGTTCCTGAAGGCTCATACTGAATACTGTTACTGCTTTAATATGTGGACGAAATATACAGAAAGACTCACATCCGTAACATGCAGTATGGTCCCACTGAAACACTGGTAGCACACTGCTAGTTGTATTTACAGGCATCAATCATCATTTTCTGAGATACTATACAGTACTCTTAAAGGGAGACTTCAGTATTACATTCAGTCTGCATAACAAACTGAATGTAATCCTTCAGGGCAGTCACAAACCGTCAATGTATGTCCACTCAAAGTGACTTCACTCAGCCACATTGTCGAAATCATTACATTATTACATTACATTAACTTAGCTGACACTTTCATCCAAAGCAATTTGCAATAAGTGCAATCAACTATTAAGATACTACGTGAAAAGGGCAAAAATCATGCAAGTACTGAAACATTTATCCAACAAGCCAAAACTGCTTCAAGTGCTGCATTTTTTTTTCTTTCTTTCCATGGGCCAAGGTGCAGTCTGAACAGGTGTGTTTTCGGTCTGCGACAGAAGATGTGTAAGGTTTCTGCCGTCCAAACAGTCTGAACAGACCTTAGTGGTGAGGGAGTAGCGAGGCGTTTGGCAGTAGTAGAGCTTAGTGGACAGGCTGGGGTGTAAGGTTTGACCATGTCCTGGATATATGAAGGGCCTGAGCCATTCACAGCACAGTAGGCAAGTGCCCATGCCTTGAATCGGTTTCGAGCTGCTGCTGGGAGCCAGTGCAGGGTGCTAAGGAGCACTGTAGTGTGGAAGAACTTGGCTAAGTTAAAGACCAGCCGGCCTGATGTGTGCTGTATGAGCTGCAGAGGTTGGATGGCACATGACACTCTCCTTGTAAACAAGCCTGAGACACTCAGTTGTTGGAGTGTGTAGAGAAAGCTCTGTTGTCAGAGGCTGCTGAGAGGTCCAGCAGGAAGACGGAGGCTGCTCTAGCACTGTGAGCTAGCAGGGCAGTCTGAATGTGAGAGAAGACAGCACACATTGTTTTGGAAAGAAAAAAAACCAGCTAAATATTCAACCATGACATGGTAAATATTTTAGATAATACTAAGCTACACTTTCTGTACTTCAACACAAACAAACAAATCTCATTCACTGTTTTCACAGTTGTCTTACAGCAACAAGTCACCTCTCATCAGAGTTCAGAACAAGACGAGAGTAAGACTTGGTTAGACACAATAAGAAACATACCTAATCAAGTGAAAGGTAAAGAAAAACATTTTATTTTTCTGTAGGGTCCATTCCATAATGTTGTTACACTTAAAATAACAATCTGAGCCGGTCAGAGGCAAAAACACTTTTAGTGTACGTACATTGACAGTGCACCTTTGCCCTGTGGATTACATAACAGGCTCTTTTGATGCACGGCTCTCACTCAATACTGGACACATTAAAACAAAAAACAAAAATTTCCCCATAAGGGACAATATCTCCCTTAAGCAACATGACGACATGCGAAAATAGGGTCCAGGTTGAAAAATACACAAGTTCCCCTTTAAGGTATATGAAATAGTTCTAACAGACAAAATAGTATCTCAATATGGGGTATTTTTTTGTTTGGCAGTGTGAGCTTTCAGAAACATCATGTGACTGTTTCTCTAATTCTCTTTAAAAAGATGTGTTGCAAGTGTCTTCAACATCTCACATTATCATGCATCATCTTTCAACACATTTGACATATTTGATGCACATGATCTTTTTCCAACAAACTTTTTTTTCAAAGAGCTCACAGCTTATCTGTGATCTGTTTGAGAATCGGTCATGTAAGGCAGACGAGAAACAGATACAGTATGAAGACAACATGCACAATTTGTTGTCGACAGTTATCGTCCCCGGAGCCCCTTCATTGTTTGAGAAATACCTCGTGTGCAGAGTGTAGGTTACATCCTGCGTATCGATGCTGGAACCTCACTGCATTAAATACACAAGCTTAGCGAGTGTGACCTTGCGTTCAGCTTATTTTGTGGTATTTTAGTCAGATTGTCGTACTAACAACCATGACTCCAGGATTCAAGAAATCCACTAGTTTCAAATCACTTGCCAAGCTTGTCATTTCTCGCAGTGTTGTCCTAAAAATACTTTTATTTTTCGAAAGATGCTGCACTTGGTTTAGATCACAGATATAACTGCTTTCAGTGTAAGTCTTTCACTGTCTTCAGGCCTGTTTCTTGTTTGTGTCACTCTCCATGCACCACTCCGGCATTATACTTCAGGCGTTTGCTTTATCCTGCATGATTTTTTTATTGTCCAGATGAATTTCCGTTTATGTTCCTCATGCATCATTCCATCATACTGTCCATCATACGTACCAACAAACAATAAATCACAAATCCATTCATTCACATGTCATATCAAAAGGTGAGTGGTAAGTATGGGATATCAGATATTAGATAATGAACATTAACAACTGATAAGATTATGATTTTGTCCATGAAACAATATAAAAGTAATATTACAGTGTTATATTTCATGCCAAGACTTGATTCAATAAAATCAGTTCCCACACAACTCAAATACTGAAAAGAAAAACATTTGGCATGAGAAGATTGTCACATCCACTTATTGTATCTAAATTGCAGTTTATATTTGCATTCCCAGCTCATGTAATTGAAAATTAATCTACCCTCAACCTGGATGTTGCAAATGAAATGTCCAGAAACAATTGACAATTGTGTTTGGAAGCATGACTATGGGATATTGTTAGTATTATACGTATATCCATTGTTAGGCTGTCATTCAGAGCCTCAGTGTCAGGGTCATGCTCAGACATAAAGATTTGCAGATGTGTGTGCTAGCTATAATACTGGCAATAGTTAAATAGGGTGACAAGACAGAAGACACGTTCAAAATCTCCTCATTGGAATAAACAAGACATCTGTAAACAAAAGTAGAGCGTCTGCTCACAAGATAGTAAGCCTCCTCTCTTTATTGCTGGAGTGCACCCTGTGCTTCTGTTTTAATTGATTTAATTAATTTAATTAACTCAGTTGAGATTTCCTATGGAGTCAAGAGAGCATAATGGAGCCTGAAAATTAGAGGGTGTAGGATTTCCACAGGCATAATAAAAAGTCTAATTTTTAACAATTAATGACACGGATCTGATCTCCCATTGTGCCCAAACAAGGGAATTTAGAATCAGTGTTGTCCCAGTTTATTCTGGCGTGAAGAGATCAAAGTGGTGCTACAAAGGTTATATTTCAGATCCTGTATAACAGAAATCTTAAGTTATAACAGTATAGACCTGGACCCTGATACATTAGGCTAAATATATGTCAATGCATGGAGGAGGTGCAGACAAAGCCCTTGATTGCTAAAGTGTTAGATTACAGCTAAACAGAATTTTTTTTATTACAATTTAATTGTATGTTTTGACAAAAAAGTTTTCAACAGGGTCACAATAAGAGATCTCTATTGTGTCCAGTTTGTACTCCAAAAGGTGATATGTCGAGAGTTGGAGATTAATCATTTTCATTACTATGTAATTCAAATTAAAAGAACTTGAATAATTGAAATGTGAGGAAAGACTCCTCTATGAGGTCTACCTGTGTTTCCTCTCACCTATAAATAGCAGAGAGGTCTATTGTTGTGGCTTTGATTAAGATCACTTTTTTGACATGATCTTACAATATCACAAAAAAACATTTTTATATTAGAATAATATAATTACATTTGATAACAAAGGACCCTTCTTGGTGTAGTGAGATAATCTCGTTTGGATAAAGCTATTCTCTTCATTTCTGTTGGAAAACGTAGGGAAGACAGTGGGGAGTCTGTTTGTAGGTCAGTGTCCTCATGAACATGACACATATCTTTTCCGAGATGCCTTCAAGACTTCATTTACAATTTGTGAAGAAGTTACTACGTTAGTTCTTCAATTGACATTGTCAGCTGTTCTCACTGTTTAAAAGAGCAACAGCTGGCTCCAAGTTAAAAAATAAATAAAAAAATCAAGTACCCACTAAATTTTAAAATGCCAAGGTTGCTTCTGTATCTTCAGCTGAGACTTTTCACAGTTTGGGAAGGAGTTTGTTCCTTTACTTTCCAGTGGTAATGTCAGCAGTCCTCATTAAAACAAAGGGCCAAAGTTGCTGCAAGCTTAAAAGAAATTCCAGCTAAAATTGTAAATGTCACACATTGCCTTTTGAAACAGTGTTACATGGTAGAAATGAGCATTTTCCACCAGGTATTGAAGTAGATAAAAATTCAATGCAGATATACTCTATATACATCAAACAAGAGCGGGTCTTAGAGACATTTAAAGATTGGTGCAAGTAAACCCAGAGAAGACTGCAGAGTGATGCCCCTGAATTCTCCTACTAGCTTTCAGATTCAATATGTAGTGTAAGCAAAGTAAAATATTCTGTATTACCCTTTACAGCCTTTGTGTCACCTTCTTCTTACGAGTTTCGATAGGACAAACTTCTCATGCCACATGGTCAGCATTAGAGCTTTGAAGAAAATCTATAACCTGGTGAGTCTGAATTGACCGTGAGTTGACTGCAGCCCTGCGTCTCTAATCAGTGCAAAGGAATAATTGTCATTTCGGCACATGGCAGCTTGTAGATCGGGACACCAGACATGCAGTAAGTACGTTTGTTGCTTATAAATGTGTACTAAAAAATATCTTTTAATTTTTGTTGTCCTAAATGGCATAGAGATATTATCGTTTGTCATTATCATCCTTCACCATCATCATGTGCTGCTGAACTTGAAGTAGGTGCAAAAGAGAAAAAAAAAGTTTTGTACAGAAATCTATTTTTTATGGAGAATTTGTAAAAAAAGAAAACAACAACAAATTATTAAATATGCCGTACTTTTTATGATTAATGATGTAGGTACAACAAAATCTTGTTCTTTAAAGTCAATGTTTTTACTGTTACACACCATGTAAAAATTCAAACTGAGTATCAAATATCAAATTGTCATATGATCTCTTTTGTCATTTATGGCTGCTTTTACACAGGAACAAATAAAAACATTTGTGGGACCCAGAGTTAATTTTTCATGTGCTGGAAAGACACTTATCTCTGGGTCACATCTGTAAAAAAGTTTTATACAGTATTCACAATCTTAAAACACATCACTCTTATAAAATTATGTTCTCAGCTCCAGCTCCAGCTCTGGGGCCGGAGTATGTGTTACTTTTGAACATCAACATTTTTTATGTTCATTGCAAAAATATGACATATAATGTGGCTTTTAATGTGGCAGCTGTGCCATACGAGTTGCCTGAGCATTGGTGATTTCTTGCATTAAAATATGTTGTTTACATACATTTCTTTTAAATTAATTGTTGACATACACTTTACATTGAACAAAAATGAATACTAGATGTTTAGTGTCAATGTCATGAACAGTTTTCATGAAATGACACTTACTTTAAAGAAGAGAGTGTTCTTGTGTAACAGCAGCCCTGTGTGGCTGCTCCTCATGTCTATATCTGGGAGAGGGATGATTTCCGCAGACACAAAAGATTTTGGATGACTTGACCCCTTTACGGCCCAAAATATGACCGCGTGTCTGTCTAAGCAAGGAATAAACTGGTTCTCCTTGCTTAGACATTATGGGTTCAGAGTGGAAAATCAAATTGTGGTAAATTTAGGCTCCGCAGCAGCCTCCGCAAATCGGCAACTGTTTTGGAGGTAGCTGTCTTGACGTTTTGAATTAAAGGCTGGAAAATGGCATTTTTCTGTCCTCCCTTGCGATTATGAGAGAGAAACAACATAGAGTGTTATAAATGGTTGACAACAAATACTGTATGTGGATGCAGCCTCACAACCTGCTGGTAAAGAGACTCAGTTTATCTATCAGCTATTTTGAAAACATTATTTGAGAATAAAGTTTTTGATACAATATTTTCTCCCTTCTACCAATGTTTTTGTAAACTGCCATCCTGATTTATCAACTTGTCTTTATTAGGATTTGTTTGGTTGAATATGTTCAATTATAAACCCAGTAAACATGGTGCCTTTAGTCCTGGGTTTGAATCTGACCCACATGGCTGAAACCTCTCTGTGTGCATATTTTCTTGGGTTTCCTCCTGGTTCTGCAGTTTCCCTGTGCATTCTAAATATATACCTTGTCAGGTGAGTTTATGTTGATGTTTGTAGGTTAATTAACCCTCTAAAAGACCACCACAATGCACCATCCCTACCTTTGTTGGTATAGGCAACAGCTTGAATTGATGTGAAATACACACTAATTAAACAAAGTCACTATATTACTATTACTATTGAACTTTTATGTAACAGTTTCAATAGTACACAAAAACATTAAAAAAAACAAACAAACAAAAAAAATGGTATAGACAAAAACATACAGCTTAATACTGTGTATCAAACAACATACATGCAAATATTAAAACACACTAACAAGGCACAGAGTATCAAGATATATGGACTAATTGCCTGTGCAGGTTGGTCACTGTAATGAGGAGCACCTTGATCCTACATTAATAAGGGATAATCCCTGGAAAAGTGTGTGCTAAATGTTTACATCTTCATGCATTCTGCGTACAGTATAGAATCATCTACACTGAGTTGTTCAGTTACTGATAGCAAACAATATGTGGTCAAATACTGTGCATTAACTCCAGGGATCAGAGTGTATCTTTTCTTGTCGCTTTTCAAAGAGTATTGGTTACAAATATTTTGTGGCACTCTTTAAATGGAAACTTTGTGTTGGCACAATCTTTGCCAAGGTTGAAGGTCTTTATTTATCAAGCACAACAATTACAGGGAAGCAGGTGGTACATGGAAACCTTAGGTCTCAGGCTCCCTCCAACAGCGCAATGTATAAGAAAGCAAAGGAAGATCACATAAGTAAAAACAAAAGTGAGAATCTAAACACAAAGTAGTGCAAGGTAAAATATGAAAATAAAATTGAAAAAAGTAATATGAATGAGACAGTAATTGTGATGAATAACCTACAGATGTAAACAGGAATGGGTTAAATATACTATATGTATATATACTGTACAGAGGTGAAAACAGAAGAAACATTCATCCGGCACACACATCTACAGTACAATGTAGTGAGATTCAGTCTGCATTCTCAACCCATGCTAAGCATGAGGAGCAGTGGGCCACTGTAAAATGATCAGGTAGCAACTTCAGTGTCTTGCTCAAGGACACTTTGACATGTGGGCAGGAGGAGCCAGGGATCAAACCACCAATCTTGTGGTTGAAGGACAACACACTCTCAACTGTCCGGCAATTGTAAAATGGTAAGTAACTAAAAGGGTAAAGTGACGGACAATAAATAGTGTCAAGTGATGAGCTCAGAAGCTCAAGAGTTCCAAAGGCACCTTTAGAACAACAAGTACAGACAGACCTGTTTTTTACCTCCCTACATGTTCACAGTGGTCAGATATTCAAAAATAAATTGTGAGGTTTGTGTCTTTTCTTCACTTATACTTTATCAGAATGTTACCATGGTAACACAGGTTGGTCAGAAACTTTGGGACCAGAAAATCATATCACTGAGAAATTGAATAATTCACAAGTAAAGAGATTCCATCAGTGAACTCATATGAAACTAGAGAAGGACAGAGCTGGAGCGGTGAAAAAAAGCAGCACAACCAGTCAGCCGCAGCCTGTGACTGGTGGGAAACAAGGGGCAGAATGATGACTTGTAGCAGCTGAAACTTTATTTATACAGCATCCTACAAAACTAGGTTACAAGCTGGTTTATAGAAAAATTCAGGACTAAACGTTTAAAGACACATAACAGATTGGGAGATAAGATGCATGGAGCAAGTAATAAAACAGGAGGACATGTAATAAAAGCAAATAATTCAAAAAATTAAAACGACAATGAAATAGAATAAAGGAAAACAAAGAAGACAAACTGGAGCAGTAAAAGTAAAAGCTGGCCAGAACAGAGTTGATGTGATCTTGGCTCTTTGAATTAAATACTCTCTTCAACTCCTGCCATTGAGTCCATCATTATAAACTCACGCTCATCTGGACAAAATCTGTTCAAAACCACGTATGGTGCTTAAACATTTCAGTCAGTCTTCATTTCATATAGGCCTAGCATCAATAAAGCACTTAAATTAGAAGATAATGTATATTATGACATGGAAGTAAAACCATATGGCTTTCTATCAACAGGAGAATGGAATAAAATATTTGAGAAATGGTCCTCAGCTAGAGGAATCAAAGCTAGGTGACTCCATTAAGAAACAAGATGTTAAAATATAAAATATATATTTATGGCCACAGGCTTGACATTCACAGATGGAATACCAACATTTTGCTGTAGAGTGAGACCACATTAAACAGGTTTTGATTCATTTGATGGAGAGTTTCTTAACTTTATTTCTGACATTAAATATACTTAAAGATTAAATTGTCTTCTAAATCGAAAGGGACTGAAGATGGATTCTTGGGGTAAGCCTACATCTCAATTGAGAGTATAATTACTAAGTAGGCCTATGATTTAAAAAGAGAAATAAATAGGTGGCTGTAAAAAGATTCTCATGAAAATGTAGATAATGATTTAATCAATTATAATGGGCCTTAGAAAATTAATATATAAATAAAAATGCTAAGCAGGGAGTCAAGGGTAACAGCCAATAAGAAGCGGACCATCTGATCAGGAACAGGAAGTGGATGCCACCCTACCTACCAAAGTGAATTAGCTAATCAGTGCTAGAAAAAAGATATTAGATTTATTTAGTACACCAGCAGTTGGGAAACAAAATCATACAGCACAGGAGGAAACTATAGGGGCCGAAGATGTGAAACAGGTGTGGAAAACTTTGAAAACTTCAGTATCTGAAAGCTAACGTGTTAGCCTCTGATAGCCAAGCTTGAACCCTCAGCGATCAACACACTGAACTTCTGTGTTACTCTGTCTGTTCAAACCAGGATGAATGTGATATTTTGCGAATGCATTGTACATAATTAGCACGGCAAGAAAAGAGACTGAGTTTGTCCTCCGACTTTTGGTGCCTTCACTGCCGCATGTGAAATTCCCTTGTCCACAGTTGAACTTCACACTCGCGACAGCCGTTTAGTGCGGTTGGCCTATACAGTCTATGGGTTGGCCATAATGACTGGAAAGCCTGAGGCGGTTCAGTTAGGTTTTTAATGGTGAGTAAAATATTTAAACCATGACAGTGACACAGGTATTGTTTACTTTTTTTTAAACTTTTTTTCTTCAATTCAATTAAATTTTATTTACAGTGCCAAATCATAACAGAAGTTATCTTGTTATCTTCATGAAAAATTCCAATCATTGTCAGACATACAAATAGTACATAATACAATTTCAGAGAGCAAATTAAATCACATTAAGTATATATACACACAAGACATACATACAACACAAACTGAACAATTGTAATATGATACACAGTAAATCACACCACCGAAGGGGTAAATTCATTATACTATAAGAATAAATAAAGGATACAGTAAAATAACTAATAAGAATTTGAGAAAGTTAATCATATACAGCCTGTGTTGTTTTCACTTGGTGATTCTGTGTTTGTGTGTTTGTTGTCATGGCAAAATGTGGTCATGGAGACACTGTAGGAGGAACTACTACAGAGGCGTTCTTGAGTATTTCGCCAGACATCTGCCTCACTGTCTGTTTGCAGCCAGCCATTTTGTCACAGAGATAGTGAAGCAACCATTGAAAATACATTCACATTTCAAAACTTTACCAGTGTTTAGTGTAATTGAGATCACCATGAAGGGAGTAGGGAAGTGGACTATGACCCCCTCAGCCCTGTGGGCTGTAGTTTATCTATTTCTTACTGGCAGTCTGCATCTGCCTGCTTTCATCTGCTCTATAAACTGTCCCTATCAGTGGTGCTGCATTGTGGATATCATGTTGAATATTAGGTTCATTACTAGCCACTGTACTTGTCTTTTGCTTTCTGTGGTCTGTTGGTGCTTGACACTTTTGTGAAATGTATTCAGTAATATTCTGCTTTCCCTTAAGCCTCTCTATAAACCTTTTTTACTCCCACAGTTGTTTTATGCTTGTTTCCTCTTGGAATCCCAATGCCTAATCATTATCCATACATAATGTGTCTGATATTAATTTTCTTTATCCTCTTGATATCCAGAATCATAAAATTTTGAATATAGTTGAGTTAACTTTATTGCCATTACATAAAGTTGTCAGGAACTTGACTTGGTGAGCTTATTGTGCAGCGGGGGTTCATGTTGAATGAATATGTTTGTTTTTCACTTAATTTTAATGTACAATGTTGTGGTTTAAAGTCATTTTAATTGTGGTTCTACTGATCAAAACCATGTGAACCATTATGAATATGTGAGATAAGATTCATAAAAATCCTGCATTTAGTGAGTCATGATCCAGCTTAAGAGCACATTTCACTTTTCCCTCAAATGCCTCAGGTCCTTTCCTCATTTGAAGTAAGAAGTATGCAGTGCTTTTAGAAACAGTAAACACCCTGCAATACAGAGCATCGTACTGTCTCAACTTACATAAACATGCAGAGATGCAGTGATTGTTGTAAACCCACTAGTCCGTGCAGAGATCCCCCATAAAACCCACCAGTTTTACAGTTACAGGTTGTTTTCAGGAAGTTACCTACAACTGGATTGCACTCCATAAATAGAACACATGGGAGCTAATTATTACCATGAAATGAGGCTTTTATCCATCAGCAAATAAAAAGTGTTGACATTTAGACTATTACTTTCTGATGCCACCGCCTCAGGCTAAGAAATAATGTGGGAATTCAAAGTCCATCTCTGATAATAGTCTGCTGTAGGCATAGAGGAAATAACACTGCAATATCAGAAGTATGAGATATTTATCATGTATTAATTAAGAAACAACTGTTATGATTGATTGATTGATTGATTGATTGATGAATCTATCAGTACAATATCAAGTGTAGCCCCTTCAGCACATTCCAACCGTTTTTTTTCTCATATCACTGTCGCAAAGACAGCTCTACAATAATTCCTACACCCCTTGAGAGGAAAGAAAGTACTTAAACAAAACCAAAACTGTATCGTAAATAAAGCAATATGTAATTTTATCTTTATCATAAATCTGGTCGTATCACCAGCAGCTGATGTCATGGCATTGACTGCTTTCTGTGCTTCTTTGTAGCTAAATTGACTAAAGAGAAGTGAAAAAAAGTAAAGTATTCTTTCATTTTTATGTCTTGCTTTTATTGTCCAATACTATTTTAGTTGTCTCTTTGAGTGTGCTTTAGGAGACAGTTGGTGTTCACTGATGCTTTATTAAACTAATGTGATGACTCAGAATTGTTTTCTGTCAGTTGAAACAGTGTGAAAGTGAAAGGGACACCATTTGTAAGCAACTTTTCAGCATTTCAGGAAATGATGTTGCTGATTCAGACTGGATCACTGTGTTTAGTTATTATATGTTTTTACACGGGACAGTAAGACGGTAATTTGGCTGCCTTTTTTCGCGGCCTAGTCCACAAATTAAGATAGAATGACGTACATTGCCGGCCTGATTTAGCACCCTAATGTGACGGCTCAGACCCTACACATATTGACGGCTTGATTTCCATGTAAATAGAGTTGATGCGGCCTGGCGGCAAAGGCGGGACTTGGGCGGAAGTGTCGATGACGTGAACTGTTCGACCCACAGCCGGGAGTTTTAAAAGCAGGAAACAGCTTATCACAGAAACAGCTATTTCTATATATAAACGAATCGAGTATTCTACCGATTATTCCATTGAGTAATCGGATACAAATAAAATGGCCAAAAAAAATAATAATTAGAATTTTCCGAAAAAAATTATTATAATTCTGTTTTTTTTGCAAAAAATATATTATGTCTGGGATAGGCCTATTTGGCGTGGTATCCTAACAGGGGTGTGTGTGTGTTTCTTTGTGTTTGAGTGCATGCATGCGTGAGGGGGAGAGAGAGATGACATCAGGGTTTTTTTCTGCTTTATAAATTTGGAGGCGGCCACCTTGCTGAAATTGTCTGCCAACGCGCTGGAATCTTGATTTAAAATCAATATAGTTCCTCCTCTCGCCACGGGAGAGAGATTTTTCAAAAATGTATTAAAAATATTTTGCACAATTTATAAAATCTGTATGAATATTTATGGAAATGAGTTTGACACACGAAGGATGTTACGTGTATTTCAGATTTTAATTTAATTATTTTGAGGCCTAATCAACTCAGGTTCACGGAAGTTACGTTATCAATGTCAGTCAGGCTTGTGGTCGCCTATTAAAGCGGTTTCCCGCTTGTTACATGCAGCAAACATCTATGGCAGCAGCGGACTGGCAAATTTACATAGTCTAATGACAGAACAAGGAAGAAATATGGCACGGAAATGCATTTCGGAATTTTTTGGATAACCACCACCCGTAAAAAAAAGAACACTAGTACTGAAAATACAACAACAGTAAGCAGCCCGGCAGGCCCAGCACCTGCAACCAATCCCAGCATGGTTGAATTAAACGGGCCTTTCCAGCCAACATCCAGTTTAAAATTTCCTGCATCGCGTTGTTGTAATGAAACTTTCTCAGGTTCTGGGGCACCAGCTCGGTACTTGGAACTCCAGCTCAAAATGCTTGGGCCAAGCTTGACTGAACAAAACGTGTAAGTATCATAAACGTGAGTCACAGATATTATTTTCTGATATAATGCGTTTTGGATTATGTGAACCAGCGCAATGCTAAACTTCAGGGTTTTGACATCAGCCCTGGCACACTCACTGCTCACAAATAATAAGGGTGGAAATAATAATAATGTAAAGGGCTGTAGTGACTGTTGATGTTAATGTTAAAATGTGAGTGTCACTGTCCGAGTGAATCACTGAGATGTTCCACAGGTCACTGAAGTTACATGTTGTTTTTGAGATGCTGTAAGCGCTGTAGTTGGGAGAAGAAGGGGGGTGGCTGTGAAATTGCGGGAGTTGTGGGACGCTAATAAGCTAGGAGCTAGTGTGTAAAGAGGGTTTTTTAAGGTTGTTCTTTTTTGGCCGTGTTCAGTCAGATAAATAGAATAGAATAGCATTACTTTAATGATCCCAGACCGGGAAATTATTTAAAAGTCTCACCGTCTGATCACTGAGGGATGCTACAATAATAATGTACAGTGAGAGATATTTTGTAGGGAACTGTTTTGGTACTTGGACTGTGGTTCACAGAGCTGTATGAATGAGAAAGGTCAGGTGGACGTGGTTTGGTGCACATAACGTTAGTTCAGTATTCAGTGACTGCACGTGTTTCTTGACGAGCATGCATGTGTATGCGCAAGTTTTTTGCTCCCCTGCCCGCCTCAGCCCAAATTCTGGCCAAAAAAACCCTGGACATGTCTGTGTTGAAGGCAATACACTCGCAATTTACCATGAATGAGTTTACTATTTAAACAATTCAAAGTGCTGCATAAAATTCTACGTGACACACAAACAGGTTTCAAAGACAAATGGATTTATTTAGAAAATTAATTAGAGATAGATACAGTATTATCAGGAAGAGCGACTCCCTCTTCTAGTTGTACAGTTCAGTATGGCATTTGTGTCTGTACCTCTATGCTTCATAGTATTATTTTCAGATATTAACCTCTTAGCAGTCTCGAAAGGGTTGGGGAAGGGGGTGTTCAAGGTGAGATAGCAGGTCAACAGTAGATGCCACATAGAAGTGGTGTACATCATCTGGAAGCTGAAAACCTGAAGATGAATTTGAGATGCAGTTCTGCAGTGTGTCATGTTATTCTAGCCATAAATCAGAAATAGTAAATAGATTTCTGCAAGAATTTTTAGGTGCTTGGATAGCAAACACTTCTGTTCTGGAAACAGCTCAGAAACTCCCTTATTTTCAATGTGCCTCTGAATGTACCTGCTCCGGACTAGTTTGTTTCATTAGGCTGTGATTATCCTGGAGGTCACAACAGCTCATTGAAGGTAGCACTCGCACAATTATCCCCTCTCCCTTCTCCCCTGCTGGCCAGGCCAGGCCTGCACTCACACTGCTTCAAAAGATCCGGGCCAAGTCACGCTTTCCTCTAGAACACTAGACTTTATCCATGAATCGTGCTTGGGCACGGTACAAATGCCAAGTGTGAGTGCGCCCTAATACAGTGAGCTCAAGTTTTGAAAAAATGCTCTCACTACAATGAAATGGCTACTATGGGGACTAAAATCACCACGCATGAATACAATTTAATCCAAGAGTCTATCTTTCCAGTCAGACTCAATTCAACTCCAATGTTAACATAAAGTTGGCATGTCTGTAAAGGGGAGATTTGTGGGAACCTGCAGTACCCATTTTAATTTAGATAACTTGAGGTGGGAGGTCATGGGACCCCTTTTAAAAAGGATTTGACTTCCCAACAAGCTGACATGTTATGGAAGGTACCACTGGATAGATAAGACTATTTTAGATGATCTTGTTTCAGATTATCCCATCTTCACCATAGCTTTAAAATTGAGTCCAACAGCCTCTGAAAGAAAAAGTCAAGGGTCTAAGTCTAAGGTGTTGCTGATTACTGCACCAATTGATTTATTTTACTAAGTACTGTACATAGCAGAATGTCAGTTGAGAAGCACTCAGTAATAATGAATTGATATGTCCCATCTTTTTATATGTGAAATCAGGAAGTCATGTCCCCAAAAGTCCGGATTTATAAACAAGTTTTAGTAGTTAGGAAATCTCAGATACGGATCTCTTGATTTAGTCTGTTAGTCTAGTCAAAATGGATAACCACATCTAATACTGGAGTCAGCAGTGTGTGTGTGTGTGTGTGTGTGTGTGTGTGTGTGTGTGTGTGTGTGTGTGTGTGTGGCCCTGCATAGAAGCCAACCCTGAAAGATCATTTTTAAACATTTCTGTCGTGAAGGTTCATAATCTTTGATAAAAAACGACAGTTTCATAGTTTTATTGTTATGTCTATTCATCCACCGGGAGTTATCAGGCTATGGTGCACAGTTTAATTTATCATTTAAACTGTTATGAGTTTACTTGTAATAGTCATACCCAGTACCTCGACAGCTCTGGACACCTTTAATTCTCCCTTTTTTCCCCTCAGTTTTCAAATTGCCAATCTCCTTTTCATTAGACTGGACTCAGCTCAGTTATCATCATAATACAGACTGTACAATCTTGGTCACCAGATAGGACAAACAAAATCTTGTTTGGCAGTATGTGGATAGGGAGCCAAACAGGGGAAAGAGTTGGCATAGAGTGATCACTTTTGTGGGAGTACGGCCATTATTTTTCAGTGTCATTTCTGTCATCACTGCTTTCACATAGCAGCAAAGAATCTTGGACAGCAGTAGAAAAAAAATAAAGAAAATAAGTGGATTCCATATCTATTTTACACTAACTGCGTTACTGTGTGTGACTCATTTGAAAACAACAAATACATTTAAAAAATAAAATAAATGGGTAAATAACAATAATAGACTCAGGACGTACTGGCCACTCTGAGGGACACACTGTTCATCTGCTATCACTGCGTTGACATGGAGCCTGTTAAAAATCTGCAGTTTCTCTTTAAAACCACCGCAAAACCAGTATGTTGGCACGGCTACGCATCTGTGTAGACTTAAGCTGCCTTCATGTGCTATGGAAAATATGGCCCTTTCCACTTGTAAACTGGAAATTACCAGTGCGTTGTGTTCAAGTGCGTTTGTTGTCATGTAAATGAAACATGGTGTACCTACAAATCCTGATCTGTTACAGAAGGGAAAACCATTTTAAACTGTCTAATTCAACAGCTACAGTGAGAAGAGGATTTATCAAAACACAAAGGTAAATAAAAAAATGTATTTTTTATAGATCAAGAATAGAAGATTTTTTTAAAGGACAAAAGAGAAAGCTAATATTACTGTTTTAGCTACATAAGCTTGGTCCTTATTCATTGGTTTATTCACTTATTTTAGGCAGCATTCATTTCAATAGCATTTGCAACATTTGAATGCAATTTGTGCCTGAAAAGGAGTGGGAAGAGGAAAAAATCGTATGTATACCCCACCCCTCTTTCTCATCAAGTGTCTTAAACAGAATGTGTATTGTCACTTCCTGAATTTATGCAAGTAAATGTAATAAAAAAAAAACACACAAAAAAACACCTTACATAATGTTTAGGTAGCTGATCCACTTGAAGTAACTTAGAATTATTATTATACTTTTATATTCGATCATTATGGCGTTTAGCAAAGCAAGATGATGGTAAACGCTTAACAAACAAAAAAACAATACATATGAATGTCAGGACAACAAGTCCAAGATGGTAATGAAGACCCTCCTTATACATATTGTGAACAAATATAGCGTTTGTATAGTAATTTAAATTTGTGGAAGCTTTGGCATTGCTTGAGCTGGATATCCAGCAAATTCCATAGCTTCACACCTCGTACTGACACACAAAAGCCTTTGCGAGTAGTTCGGATCTTTGGTAGAACAAAGTTTCCGTAACCCCTCAAGTTGTAAGCATTATCTATTTTTATAAAGAGTTGTTGCAGGTTAGGCGGCAATAAATTAACAAATGCTTTGTAAAGAAATATCATTGTGGTATACTGAACCAAATTATCAAGCTCCATCAATTGCGACTGACAGAGAAGATGATGAGTATGCTAAAGAAATCCAGCTTTATGAACGATTTGCACTGCTCGCTTTTGTAACATTATCAAAGGGATTGGTGTGCACTGGTAAGTATTGCCCCATACTTCCACACAGTACATTAAGTAAGGAAGTACCAACGAGCAGTATAAAGTACGGAAAGCAGTATAATCAAATTTTGGCTTCACTTTGTTCATAATTGAAATGCTTTTGGCAATTTTTGTTTTTATTTGCCTGAAATGAGTCTTCCAAGACAATTTATTATCAATTAAGAATTTTATTTCATTCACAGTGTCAATTGGGACACGGTCAATGATTATCTTGGAATCCGAACTACTCGCAAGGCTACCAAAAAACATTGCTTTGTTTTTGTCCAAATTTAAACAGTTTATTTGTATCCATCCATCTTTTAATTATACTCATTTCCTTATTCACTGTATCTATAAGCTCATCATAATTTGTGTTACTATATAAAAAGTTTGTGTCGTCTGCAAAAAGTATAAGCTTCAGAATTTTGGATGCATTAAATATCATTAATATACAAGTTTAATAGTTTAGGCCCCAACACAGACCCTTGAGGAACACCACATGTAATGACCAATTGTTCTTATCTATATAACCCTTATCTGAAGCACATAATCTTCCCTACCAGCTCAAAAACAGTGTACACTCTTCCGTTGCGCTCCGCCATGTTGAAAAGGTCAAAGGTCTTGGCAACTCGTGTATCAAAATATTCTACGAGTTTCCCAGTGGCAATTACCACATGAGGGGGTATTTCACGTTGTATTTTGGTATTTACCAATTTTCCATAGTACGTGAAGGCTCCATTAATATACATTCAGGTGGATACGTTAGTCTTTTGTGATTGGTTACGGAAAATGTAATCCTCCTGTGCCAATGTAATCGGTTAGACTGGAGGCAATGCCAGACTGAAGATGGAAACAGAGTATAACAAGTTGACAATTCTGTCTGAAATGAGGCCAATGTAGCCATGAAGTTTAATAGTAGTGATGGATGGGGAAGTCTAGACTGTGAAGTGTAAACTTTCCCACGGACTGGATGAACAAAAGAAGTACTGCCAATTTTTAGAGCTTGGTCAGCACACTGTATTGTGATTCTTCATTATCATTGAACTCATGATGTGCCAAAATCAAATCTGTGTCCAGAGTTGTCTCAAAAGTTCAAAAAAGGTTGAAAGACGTATAGGCTGCTTCGGTTGCCCTCTATGTTTCTCACAACATGGGATAAGATGACAAGTCTTCTTCCATGAAGCTCATATTCCCTTATGTCAATCTGATCGGGTCCTTATCGGGCTGATACTGTATCATGTAGTCTGGGGAGGCTTCAAGTGACTGTGAAAAACTGTAAACAAAAGTGAGCCAGGCTGTAACTCATTATCAGGGAAGGAGCTCCAGCATCTGTGTCTCGATAACATCACAGATTAGAGCCCTCACCACTCAGGGTTTAATTTTGGCAGGCAGTTGTTGAATTACCGGGAGAACTTTCCACCACGTGGTCTGCTGTCACTGAATTTCATTATTATTGGTTTCAATGGAGAGTTTTAGTATCACATCTAAATGCTGTTTCAGGGGCCTTTTAACACTGCCAAAAACATATCTTGGGGAAACACTGAAATGCTATTACGTACTTATTGTATTGGCCTATCGCCTAAAAAGGGAAATGGCAATGGATTTTGGCATCATTGGACAGATTCAGGCATGATTATCATTTTGGCATCATCCATGGTTGGCAGCACGAGTGAATCATTTCCCTCTTTCCCTATTTCCTTGTGTATGTGTGTGTTTGTGTGTCTGTGACAAGGAATGGAAATTCAGGATTCCTGTCAGGCAAATGCCTCCCGAGTCTCCTCATCCTCCACTCTCCTGCTCTCCTTTCTTCTTTCTCCGTCTCTTCTCTGCTCTGGTTTTCTCTCTCTGGTTGTCTGAACGGGGGTGGCATATTATGGTGGATATTCAACATGGCAGCAAGTTAGGGGAACACTTTTGAAACACACGCAAGTGCACACGCACACACACACACACACACACACACACACACACACACACACACATACACACAGCAGTGTATAAAATACCGAACCAATTGTGCCTTACAATCGGAAGCTAAATGATGTGAATACTTTGTGTGTTTGTCATTTCTAAGTGCAGTAGTCTCAGGAGCTTGAAAATAAAGCAAAGGAAAAGTGAAACAATTTCTCTTAGGCACAGCAGGGCTTTGAGCTAAAAGCTAATGCCAGCTTGCTAACACGCTTACAAACATGCTGATGTTTAGCAGGTTTTATATTATATTTACCATGTTCACAATCTCCGTCTGTCCTGTTACCAGGCTAACAAATGCTAATTATCACTCAACACACAGCTGAGGGTGATTGGAATGTCATTGGTATAGTGTTGCACGATAAACCGATATTAGAAAGGTACCGTGGTAGCAAGCCATTAAAAACAATACTTTTTCACATTTTATCTGTATCTGTACTTTATGATGGGGTGGGGGGTACTTTAAGTGGGACAGCATGTCTGTGTGCAGTTTCTCTCTGCTTCCTCACTGCCTGAGTGTGTGGTGGGCAACAACAGGGTGGGCATGGTTTCATAGTGACATGTCACTCACAGAGCAAGACAGACATGGCTGACAGTGGCTCGAGAGCTCCTGCCGACTGTCCTAGGCTTGTTGAAAAAGCAAATGCACAGAGCGAAATATGGAAGTATTTCGCTTACATCGCCGACAGTAAGGGCAAGCCCACAGACACCACGAAGCCCGTCTGACCAACTTGGAGGAACATCTAGCTGACAGACATGCGGACTTGTTTAAAGAGTTCAGATAGCTGCAGGTTAGCGATAGATAACCTAAATATCCCCCGGATGTAAGGTTATGTCAAGTGAGTGTTTGTTTTGTGACAAGCAGCTTTTTTCACCATCAGAGTTGCACGAGGCAGTCAGGGGTAAAGCTAACTATAACTGTTCAATGTGGTTCACACATCTCTGTATGCAAACACAACGTTCACACTGGTAACGTTAATCTTACCATAACATGCGCTGGTGTTTACAAGTATGATCAACCACACAACAACTCCTTAAATTGGCCAAATAATTGTCCAGATAATAACGAACATGTCTATGTTCTGTGACAAATCTTTTTTTTTTTTTTTTTCACGCTTGCCAAAGTTACTAGGATTCATCCTCTGGGCACTATAAATATCTGTACAATATCCAGGAATACAGCCAAGGATTGTTGAGATATCGACAGACAAATAAACATTTCTATCATGCAGCCAGGCCACCACCATGGCCATGAGACAGGAGATGAAAGACAGGAAAGTGACATGTAAATAGGCAGAAGAGAGAGGGTAAATGGGTGCATACAAAGACACAGAAAGAACATCAAGGTCAACTGAGCGACAAACACCTCAGCTAGGTGGGAAGAGCATTAGTAGTTGGCAGGTCTAATAAGTAACTTTGGATTGGAGCTTTCTTTGTAAAATGAATTTCACTGCCTTTCAGAGATGTTGGTGTGTGTGTTGTGTGCATGCATTCAATGCAGCATGTGGGAGCCAGGTGTTATACCCAGGAATCTGCAGAGGTTATAATGACCTTCACACACACACAGGTGTCAGATCATGGGTTTTGTGATAGTGTTGCAGTCCACTGTAATAGATTCTGAAGAGACAGACATACAGAGATTTTTAAGTGTATGTCTTTTCCCTTACTTCTCCAGCACCTTGTTCTCTGGTGCTTTATCTAACACCTCTATCCCTTGAATTATAAGACTGTCCTTTTTAAAAAAAGGTATCTCCTATAGAGTCTTTACCCATTCTTTGATTTTTAGCTCCTCTTAAGTAATGATAGTGTCCAGTCCTACATCTACACCACTTGTGGAAATACATATTGA
Organism: Echiichthys vipera; assembly: GCF_963691815.1. Classification (NCBI taxonomy): domain Eukaryota; kingdom Metazoa; phylum Chordata; class Actinopteri; order Perciformes; family Trachinidae; genus Echiichthys; species Echiichthys vipera. Next base: position 20,556,764 of record NC_139826.1, read on the forward strand.
GACCGTTTTTAGGTCACTTGGCCATGAACATTGAGTGGAGCAAGTCAAACCCAGTCTGTTAACATGATAACTAATGATAAAAACAAAACTAAAATGGCAAGCAAATGGAAAACTCATGCAGTGTTTTAATGAATGTTGGTTTCTGTTGTGGAACAGGAATACATATAGGCATTTTGTAGGTTGCCTAGTGACACAACGGTGAGTATAGCCAAGCTCTCACCAATAGTGTTGCTTCTTCATCCATTCAGTCTTCAGTGTGTGCTCCTTTCTGGCTGGCAAGACTAAAAAGTATGTGTATGTTGGTGAAAACAGTTGTTGTATGTGGACAAGGGTGTTAGGAGTCAGAGGTTAGAGTTTCTCTTTTCATCTTTCTTTGCTTTTCTTTTGGGTTGGTTCATTCATTTGAGATCCATTCACCTACAACAACTTAGTAAGTGAGCTCACCGCTCACAGGAGCCCAGTCCAGTGCTGGTCTCTCCAAATGCAAGTAAAGATCTACTTTGGTGTATAAAATAAATGAGCTGCCATAGTAGGGCTAGATGATATGTCCATAACCTTCTATCCCAATATAGGCAATTTCATATCTCGATAACGATTTATATCATGATATAGCGTGTTTTCTGGTAATTTGATTAATAAATTGTCAATATGCCTCATCCATCCATCCATCTTCAACCGCTTGTCCCTATCGGGGACACAAAGTGTCCATGATAACAATTCTTGACATTTAAACTTTCATTTAAAAAATGAATGTGTTCATGGATCGTGTTCATTTTTATCTCATGCAGTAATTCTTGTAAGTTGGAGGAGATTCTGTCTCATGGTCAGGATCACAAACACAGGGCATTCAGTTGAAAGCTTGTCTCTCCAAGAAGGGCCTTGAGACCATTGGTAACACGGCTGGTTACCTGTACAGTACATCAAACAGAAAAACCTTGTTTATGTTTTCGAATCAAGTGACACAGTGGTTAGTTCCATCACCTCCCAGCCCCAGCAATGTTTTGTCTTTGCATGTTCTTTTCATGCTTGTATAGGCCTCCACCACCTCCTCCTAACACAAGCTGTTCAGGTGTGAGACATCAAGCTATAAATTGCCATTAGTGTGAATATTTTGTATAGTTAGTGTATCTGTGTTCATCCTGTCAAGGACTGGTAGCCTTTCATGGAGTTTGCATGCATGTAGTCCAGGGTATGCAGGGACAGATTCCTGGCTCATGTAGGAAATGAATACTGGATTTACCGCGGGCAGTGATTAGATTTGGAGGCATACAATATTGTCAAGTGATTCTTCTTTTATTCCTTTCTGCACTGTTTGACAGCAGTCAATATGTTTGCCACTTACAATTGTGACTCTTGAGCCTGACAGCAGCAGGTGGCTAGCAAGGGAGGGATTATCATCTGATATAGTTCACTGAGTTGGATTCAGCTTTGCAAGAGGTGTCAAGCTTGAGTCAAACTGAAAACAGTGGACAGTAAAAATGAATTCCAACTCTCGGGACACGCACTAGTTATGGAGGAGAATTATTGTTCCATCTGAAACACAGATACTATAGCTTATACTACAGCTTTGTAGAGAAACATGCATTAAAATATTTTTTTTATGCCTCCATGCGACATCATGATTTTGGGTAGTCCTATTCCCATATCTCAGGAACGCTTTTAGGGATTTTCTTCAATGTTGGCACCAATCTTCACTTGAACTCAAGGATGAACTGATCAGATTTTGGAGGTCAAAGGTCAACGTCACTGTGACCGCACATGAACCTTTTTTGGCATAACTCAAGAATTCCTGCGCTAATTATGACAACATTTCACACAAATGTCTAAGAGGATAGAATTATGAAGTGATGATATTTTATATCCAAAAGGTCAAAGGTCATCTTCAATGTGACATCAAAATGTTTCTCTCCATTATTCAATGACATAGCTCAGGATATTGAATTGGTGACACTAAGATGTGTATGAAGCATCCATGTTTTGCAGAACAAATACACTTAATGCCTTCACTACATATATTATGTAAGTCTGGAACATTTTGTTTTAAACTGCAACTTGACTGGTTGGTGAAGGCGTATAACTGCAAGGCGGCAATTCTAGTTTAAAAAAGGAAAGAAAACACAGTCCCCCCCTTTCCTTTTGCCTTTCATACAGTACATGTGTCCTACACAAGTTCTACAGCAGTATTGTGCTGCAGTGGCATGATCCAGGTCCATGTGTTTTCACCACAGTGGTAGACATACAGAATAAATCTTCCATGAATCCTAATTTTTCACTAAAGATCCTATTGTAGTTTCCACCTAATCTACATGTGTTATACTTTAATATGAATTAATAATTTAACATGCAGATTAGTGCTAAAAGATTTTTTGGGGGTCATAGGTGGACATTTACAGTCAGGCACCTGTTCCAATTCTAGTCAGGGATTCAAAATGGAATGTGATTTCTTTTTTAAATTACATTTATAAAATTAAAGTACAAAATTAGAGTAAAGATCACTGCTTTAAAGCTGGTCGTTTTCTATGAAAAATATGCTGTCGTTATTTCATATTTGATGAAATTGTCACTATATTCTCATGTCACTATGAGACAGCTAGTAATGGTGTTGCCCATAAGTTGATTTGCTTATGGTGGCTCACCATCATATCAGTACGGACTGCCACATGTTGACTTTATTTTTTTTTACAATTTAAAATGGGTAAAATATTATTTCATTATTATAATTTCCACAAATGAGACAGAAATAGCTAGCTGCTCGTTCAGCCCGTGGCACCTCTGCTGCAAGGAAAACAACAGGCAGCTCCTGAAACTGACTTTCATTTAGCTGCTGTAGCAATTCAAACTAGACCTGCAAGCAGGTATCAACGGGGTCCAAGCCCCCCGACGCAAGTCGCAGCTTGAATGCAGCACATATAGTAGTTTAAGTGTAGTTAGTAGATATTACATTTGATCACATAATGCATGCAATACTCTATTTTGCATAGAAGCCCTAGCTTGTGGCCCAGCTTGAACACCCACACAGGTGTGTTCAGTTAACTAGTTGATTAGACCTTTTCTCAATACTGTGTGGGTGTGTCTACTGTGAATGATTGAAATCTTCCTGACTCTCCTGTTAGCTTTGTTTCACCTGTTAACTCAGTACACCTTTATCATTCATATTGGTAGACGGACATTTATGACCTCATTAATCCCCATCAAATTCTCATCAAAGCCCCGCCACCTTCAACCCTAGCAGAGGTCTAATCAGGCAGAAGGAGTTTTACCGATGGAAAAATACATTTCAATTTTTTTTTTAAATCCTTGTGAAAACAATAGGGTTCCCAGCACTGCTGCGATAAATAAAAATCTTTGTGAAACCGGCACAAAGACTGACAGCACCGCTATTGAGCAAGAGCAAACCCCAGCGCCTGTGTGATGGTGTTGTCTTGGATCAAATATATTAAATAGTGCACACAGCTGCGTCAATATAAACTGGCTCACCTTTATCGCCAGGAATACTAAAATACTTATAAACAGGGGCAGAGGCGTTTTTTATTTTTTTACAAGTCTTTTAACGTTATCACCACCACTTACAGTCACCATCTTTTTCAGCTCAGCTGCCTGTTCCACTGGTAGAAATTGACCTCTAAAGTCGTGTGCTGTTAACTACAATACATCCCTTCAGTACAGGGTCTCTGCATCAGTTTATTAGGAAGGTGATCGTCTGTATTTTTAACAGCATTAAAAATCATACCTTCAGGATTCCTAAATACCCTTGTATTCTGTAATACTGCCCAAGGGGCCTCCAAAGCTACGCCCTAGGCCATACTGTAGCTGCAGTGGTTCCCAAACCTTTTCTTCTCCCCTTCTCCCCTTTGTAGATAATAATATTTTCAAGCCCCTCTCTCTCGCTTCATTACTTCATTACGGTGAAAGCAAAGGCGACATATGCCATCATGTTTTCTTGTTATTGTTTTGGTGTTTTTTTGTGATAAACATTTTTATTGATTTTTGAAGAAACAAAGAAACCAAAACATACATTAAACAAAGGCAACAAAGGGCAATACAACCATAAGCAACCAACCAAAGCGCCCAGTTAATAGTTTTGGTAGTTGTGATATTTGGTGTGGGTTAATCATCAGGGGCCTGTTTCACAAAGCAGGTTTAGTGAAAACTCTGAGTATGTTAACCCTGAAATGAGGGAAACTCTGAGTTTTCCGTTTCACAAAGGGAGGTAACTCAAACCAGAGACAGAGGGGTAACTCTAGCCTGTTTCACAAAGGGAGGTAACTTAAACTCTCGGTCAGTTACCATGGTAACATGCTCTCTGAAACTAACCTGGTCGGGACCAGGTTTTTCTCAGAAAACCTTGAGTTTCTCTCTGTCTCCGCCCTCTTTCAGCCACACACGGTGTTTCATTTCCTCATTCATTCAGTCAGCGGGCGAGTTTTGGCGAAGTATAGTTCTGCTATAGTTCCGTCTGTTTTTTCAGAAAATCACTGCAAACATCAGTCATTAGAAGTTATATTAGGTGGCGACTATTTCACTACCATGGCGTGTCCTTCTGATAACAATCCCGTGGATGAAGCTGCAGCATTACTGCGCAGATAATTATATATTCGTCGGGAGATGATTATCAGACTATTGATTATAGATGTTCTTGCATTTCCAGGCAATTCTCTGTTTGAGCGGTACCGTTTCATGTCACAGCAGATATTCTGTGTTGCGCTGCGTTTTTTTGCAAACGGGAGTTTTTGTATACAACGTATAAAAGTCATTCAGTAGGCCTACATTAGAAGTTATATTAGGTGGTGAATATTTACACTACCATGGCGTGTCATTTTGATAACGATCCCGTGAATGAAGGTGACGCATTTCGCAAAGAGAATTAAATATTCGTCGGGAGATGATTATCAGACCGCGCATAGACGTCCTTAATATGCTGCTGCCATAATTACAAAATGAATGAAATGGATCTTTTGAGCAAGTTGAATGTATTTGACTCAGCGTTTCTAAATATAATTCCAGCTTTTCTTGCAATTCATAGGTTCAAAAGTGTGTGCTTTTAGTTTGGTTACCGGTATATTAACTACTCCTATACTGTATAGCCTTCTGATCCAGAATATCGCCCATAATGCGAGGGGGCTGAATACGCACAACACCGTTTCATGTCACAGTCCATCTCATCCCTCCTTACATTTCCAACATTAACAACCAGACATGCTTTCATATCACAGCAGATATTGTGTGTTGCGCTGCGTTTTTTTTTGCAAATGGGAGTTTTTTATACAACATTGATATGTTGTATAAAAAACAGCCACTTACGGTAATATTTACTTTACGATGTAAAACCTGCTCAAAATGAGGCGTCACCATGAGACTGTGCTGAGGTTTTACCTGTTTGAAAAATGTTTTTATGTTTCATCTTAAGCTGCGCTTCTCCCCCGTGGGGTTGCACTTAAATGAAATAAATGAATAGGCTCCCACTCAAGCAGTTCCCCCTGTGATATTACTGTGATTGCAACTGGACTACATTTAAACTTACGCACTGACCCGAGCCGCAATGTCCTCCAGCACCGTCTCCCTCTCTTTTGCTGCTGCAGCGGTGTAAACCTGCTCAAACTCTCCGTATGAGCGCATTAATATTTCCAATTCCAGTTGTAGCGTAGCCCTTCGCTTCCCCGTTGCCATGGTGACTCGTCGAATCAGGGCTCCATTGATGCTGTCTTTTTTTACTTGTGGTGCACGCGCTTAACTCCAGGTCAAACTACTCTGAGTTGATCAACCTAACGCAAATCTGCTGTTCTGGAACCGAAAACTCAGAGTTTCCTATCTCAGAGTAGATCAACTCAGAGTTCCGGGTTAGACTCAGAGTTTTTTGAACCTGCTTTGTGAAACAGGCCCCTGCTTTACGTGTGCCTGTCAGTCCTTGCACAAACTTGTCCATGTTTTGCTAGTAGTGCAAAACCATGCATCATTTAGATTTATCCTCACCTCGCTACCCCCCATTTATAACTCCAGGCCTCCCCTATGAGTCATGCCCCCCAGTTTGGGCACATCTACTGATGCTAATGTGCACCTCCTAAAAAATGTAATTGCACATTTATAACTACAGATACCATGTGAGGACTGCAAGAACTGTGACTGGTCAGTATAGGCTACTTGTGTTTTCTCCCACAAGTTCTAATGCTTGTTGATATTGAAGGCAACATCAAAGTAGTCGAAGAAAGGCTCATTCATGTTCTCCTTTTTCAGTAGCACACATACTCACCACAATCACCACCCATGGTCATTGTTGATGAACGGCCAAAAAAGCAGCTCATTTAACTAGCTTTAATCTAAACATATCCAGTTTGAATCAGTGCAGCTGTTAATTGATTATTACAGCATCTGAACTTACACATTTCCAGTCTTTGCTGGTACTTCTTTCCATAAAATGTACAATTCAAATCAACAAAAAACCACATTACACCTTAAGGCAGCTGAAAAAGTACTGTGTAAAAGCATTTTGCTCTTCAGCACTAAATCCCACTGATTTTTTTTTTAAAAACAGACATTTTAGCTGCAACATGCTGCAAGCAACCATAATACACATTGTATACCTGCTCCACTGGAGTCTGCAGTGCAGCAGAGCAGACTCTAAGACTTGTAGCTGCATGAGCAGCTACCAAAATCCCCCTTTTAAGCTCAACAAATATTATCAATTCAGTTTGCCAATACAGCAAGGAAAATATGCTGACACACAGGAGGAGGAAGAGAAAGAGACACAGTGAAAGAGAGATGAGGTGAGAGAAGAACAAAGTGCATGAACAGATGCAGAAGCATGTTTGGCTCTTGGAGTAACTAAAGCAACTGTCATGATCACCCAACGTCTACACACACAGCCCAGTACAGACAGAAAAACTATGAAACTGTCGTTTTTTATCATAGATTATGAACCTTCATGACAGAAATGTTTAAAAATGATCTTTCAGGGTTGGCTACTATGCAGGGTTGGCCACACACACACACACACACACACTCTTAGAGAAACATCATCGCTTGACTGTAGCTACCTCCAAAGCATTATGTAAGTGCTCCGTTTGCAGGCTCATTCCTTTGATTGGAACTAGGACATAAGAAACACAGACAGGAGTGTACAAACAAACAAACAGAATGCTCACGCAACCCACATTTTTAAATCCCTCTCTGTTGTATAGGATGGTGGGTGGGTGTAAAATCATGCCTGAAATGTATATGTTTTGGTAATTTCATTTTCTTAGAGACTCCTCACAAACGTTTAACTCTCTACAAATATGTGATACACAATAATAAGCAAAATATAGGCCTCTCAATATTTTGCAGTCCTGTTCAACACCACTGCAAACCACAACCTCAATAAAAAACAAATAGTTGATTTAATACCTCTCAAAACATACAATCAAAATATTATTATGTTTGCATAATTTATGACTGAGCTCTTGTTTTCCATTGCATTCTATTTTCAAAGGTGTACTTAATAAAGTGGCCACTGAGTGACCTTTCACACCTCTACCTTTTAGAGGTGTAAAACAAATAAATTTGATAACATTTTTTTTTTTTTTAGCTACCGCATGCAAGGAATAACTAATTGGGACAGATATGTGTAGAACACATACTATACATAATTATTTTGTGGAAGTTATTGCCTGCTGTATTCTAAGGCAGCAGAACGACACCCACAACATTTCTTTTAAAAATATGGATTTAAATCACAGTGCTTTTTGTGTTTTGTTTTAAGCATTTCTGTCAAATTTCACAGTGCACAGTTTAACATTTTAAGCCCCTAACTCCAGCTTGAAAATATATGTGCGGCTCTTTTTTATTTTATTTTTTATGGAGCAAATATATGAACATAAACATTCAATACACACTCACAAACATGTTTCAATTATGCTCAGGACCACTGAGCATGTAGCTTAGTCCTGAGGTTGAAATGTCTAAGCCTAGTCAAGGAATTGCTATGTGCTACAGCTTGTCTTTCACTGTGTGTCTATGAAAGCAAAGAGAATGACCAGTATGGGTGACTGCATAGCTGACCCTCATATTACTAGAGAGAGAAGTGTGTGTGTGTGTGTGTGTGTGTGTGTGTGTGTGTGTGTGTGTGTGTGTGTGTGTGTGTGTGTGTGTGTGTGTGTGTGTGTGTCTGTGTGTGTCTGTGTGTGAAGGCGCTGCGGTCTTCTTGACAATGATTGTCCATGACAGGGGAAGTGTTTGGGCCTGCTGCCAGGAGCAACAACATCCTGCTACCACATGCACACAAATATATAAACACACATATCTTCACTAAACAATTTGACATTTCTTGGTATTTTATGCTTAACTTAACCTTACATTTTGAATGTCCTGTTATTGCCGATGTTCACACTGTTACTCTCGCTGCGTTTAAATTTATTTATTTTTTTAATGCCATTGTTTTGTTTGTTTTTTTAAATCTAAATCCTTAATATTGCAAGTAGTTTGCAGACTGGTGACAAAAAAGAAAGACTGAATAAATGAGAGGAGAAATATTCAAGACACATATGATCCCATAAAGGGCAGGAAGACTGTATTTGATGAGTATGAAAATGATGTAAATGGCATGCTATGCCCTTCACAGTCATTAGATTTCAACTCACTCAAACAAATACTGTAGGAGATTGTGGACCACCACAATCATCTGCACATTTTTCAGGAGGTTATTTAGAAAAGGTGGTGAACCACCGGCATCTTGACACATCTCATGCCGTGATTGATTTAGTAGATAACACTGTATAAAAAAGTCACTCAAATATATGAGATTTGATGTGCTACATAGCACTTATGCTCTTTACGCCTAAAGGTTAATGTTTTATATCATAAAAGTTTTCTATGAAGTTAGCATGTGAGATGAGATGTGGTTTTAGCTCAGGTGGCCTACTAAAACACTTAGGAAAACCTTGGTCTTTATGTTTTTCTCCTACCATAGTATGTGTGTAGCATGTGGCTGTTTTTGATTATTTTTAATTCTGAAATAGTAGTATGTAATGGCTGTGAGCTGCTATGGTGGACAATGTTGCTGCCACTGAACAAAACCGTTTTAAGTCAGTACTAGATTGTTGTTTGATCTGTTTTTGCATTGGCATGGTGAAGTTTCTTGATTTGTCAAGTATTTAATTTACTGGACAGCGACCCCGGTAATGTTTTTACCTTGTCTGTTTTAATCTGGAATGAGTATGTTACCTAACGTTTTAGCTTATATAACACATTTACCGCTACCTTCTGAACTGTGTTCGGACAGCTTTACTTGAGTAAAGCTAAAAAAACTAAAAAGCTTTAGAAAAACAAACATGAAAAAAAGTTGTGCTGCAAAAGGTTAAAAAGTTCAAAGTAAATAAATGTATTTAATATTGTGAGGGAAAAAAGTAGATCAGAGATTGAGGAGACAACCCCGAGGCTTTATCTCAAATGCTGTTACTGTAAGTCATTTCTTGTTTTTTTATTGGATGGATTTAGAGACCTGTAAGATTGAAGAGAGGGAGTAAGAAAGAGAGAATGGCACTGACCATGAAACAGCCTGAAAAGCTTTGGTAATACAGAAAGTGCACCTCAACCTATAGCTCCTCCATACTATACCTGCATGAGGCAGGAATTGCATGAAAGCAAGTGCACATGCTGCTTGCAGTGAAAGCAGGTGTGTCACAGATTTGAGTCTCATTATACTGCCACTGAGGAATTTGATCCTCAAGACCTTGTGGGCAAAAGTCCTCTCCTCTAATTGTAAGGTCACAACCACAACCACTGTACTCCCATGTCCATGCATGCAAATTAAAACACATTTTCACTGCTGTAATAGCTTTCTGTTGGACTGAAACAACTCACTTCACATTACCAAAGGCTGGTTTTGACCTGTGGGACTTTTGATCTCACACACTGCCCTCCTTAGTAAACAAGTAGACCATCATTAATTTAGCTTACTGTGTATAGTAGATATGCATCTGCATAACAATAAAGAAAGAATAATAGTAAAAAAGTGATAAAAGCAATTCAGTTTCTCATATTGTTAATTAGTCTTATATGAACACAAACTGATCTTGTTTCTGCATGTTGTATAACTACTGTATGTTTAAAGTCTAATTCCGGTGCAAAATCATCGCATGGTCTTTTTCGGCACTTATATACACCAAATAAGCCATCAAGACAGTTTTTTCGTTTATCAATTACTATCGGAGAAATTCAGGAAAGTCGCTAACACTGATTAGCTCCGGGCAGGATGGTGAAGGCATTAAAACGGCTTTTTTAACCACTAAAATTGCTCAAAATAACACCAAACCTCTGCAGTAGCATGGTAAGTATCCCTACACATAAAATAAAGCACCATCAGCATAGTTGGCGAACCCAGAGTTTATTAAAAGAGGGTCTTGAAATACTAACAAACTGGCCCCAGTACCAGCTCCTCTCGTAGTAAAGTCCATTCAGTTCGATTACCAAATGCAATGGCTCACTCGTGTTTTACTCAGTTTTGTGTAGTTTTTACCTATTGGAGGGCCTCGTAGCTGTGTGCAGAGAGAGAGAAATAGATGAGCCACATAAAACTGTAGCCGACTCAGTGGTTCATGTAGCTGCTTCAATTGGATATAATGGGTGCAGCCGTGTCTCATGTTGTTATTGATGTTGTTTGTATTGTCTCATCTCATCTTCAACCGCTTATCCGGGGTCGGGTCGTGGGGGCAGCAGCTTTAGCAGGGGATCCCAAACTTCCCTTTCCCAGGCGACATTAACCAGCTCTAACTGGGGGATCCCGAGGCGTTCGGAGGCCAGTGTGGAGGTATAATCTCTCCACCTACTCCTGGGTCTTCCCCGAGGCCTCCTCCCAGCTGGACGTGCCTGGAACACCTTCCTAGGTAGGCGCCCAGGAGGCATCCTTACTAGATGCCCAAACCACCTCAACTGGCTCCTTTCGACGCAAAGGAGCACGGCTCTACTCCGAGTTCCTCACGGATGGCTCACCCTATCTCTAAGGGAGACTCCAGCCACCCTCCTGAGAAAACCCATTTCGGCCGCTTGTACCCGCGACCTTGTTCTTTCGATCATGACCCAGCTTTCATGACCATAGGTGAGGGTAGGAACGAAGATTGCCTGGTAGATCGAGAGCTTTGCCTTCCGGCTCAGCTCTCTTTTCGTCACAACGGTGCGGTAGAGCGACTGCAACACCGCCCCCGCTGCTCCGATTCTCCGGCCAAACTCATGCTCCATCGTCCCCTCACTCTTGAACATGATCCCGAGGTACTTGAACTCCTTTACTTGGGGTAAGGACTCATTCCCTCCCTGGAGTAAGCAATCCACCGGTTTCCTGCTGAGAGCCTTGGCCTCAGATTTAGAGGTGCTGATCCTCATCCCAGCCGTTTCACACTCGGCTGTGAACCGATCCAGGGAGTGCTGAAGGTCACTGACCGACAATGCCATCAGGATCACATCATCTGCAAAAAGCAGAGATGATATCCTCAGCCCACCTAACTGCAACACTTCCCCACCACGACTACGCCTTGTCACCAATCCTGTCCATGAAAATCATGAACAGGATTTGTGACAAGGCGCACCCTTGGATGAGGCCAACCCCCACCGGGAACGAATCCGACTTACTGCCAAGGATCCGGACACAGCTCTCGCTTTGGGTGTATAGATATTGGATGGCCCACAGAAGTGACCCCCTTACCCCATACTCCCGCAGCACCTCCCACAGTATCTCCCGAGGGACCCGGTCTTCTCCAGATCCACAAAACACAACTAGACTGGATGGGCATACTCCCAGGCCCCCTCCAGGATCCTTGCGAGAGTGAAGAGATGGTCCGTTGTTCCACGTCCAGGACGGAATACGCATTGTTCCTCTTCAATCTGAGGTTTGACTATAGGATGAACCCTCCTTTCCAGCACCTTGGAGTAGACTTTACCAGGGAGGCTGAGTAGTGTGATACCCCTGTAATTGGCACACACCCTCTGGTCCCCCTTTTTAAACAGAGGAACCACCACCCCAGTCTGCCACTCCCTTGGCACTGTCCCAGACTTCCACGCAATGTTGAAGAGACGTGTCAACCAAGACAGCCCCTCCAAACCCAAAGCTTTCAGCATTTCTGGACGAATCAATCAATCCCTGGGGCTTTGCCACTGTGGAGTTGTTTGACTACCTCAGTGACTCCCACCAGAGATATTGACAATGATTCCCCATCAGCCTCCAGCCCTGCCTCTACAAAAGAGGGCGTGTTAGTCTGATTAAGGAGTTCCTCAAAGGGCTCCTTCCACCGCCGGATTACCTCATTGGTTCAGGTCAATGGCGCCCCGTCCTTACTGTAAAAAGCTTGGACGGTTTCCCCCTCCTGAGATGTCGAATGGTTTTCCAGCAGCACCTTGGTGCCCCCGAAAGTCCTTCTCCATGGCTTCTCCGAACTCCTCCCACACCCGCTGCTTTGCCTCTGACACAGCAGAGGCTGCAGCCCTTCTGGCCTGTTGGTACCTTGCAACTGCCTCCGGAGTCTTCTGGGATAACATATCCCTGAAGGCCTCCTTCTTCAGTCGGACAGCTTCCCTGACCACCGGTGTCCGTTGTGTTCGAGGGTTACCGCCCCTTGAGGCACCTAAGACCTTGAGGTCACAGTTCACCGCTGCAGCTTCAGCAATGGAAGCTTTGAACATTGCCCACTCTGGTTCAATGCCCCCAACCTCCAAAGGAGTGACAGAAGAGCTCCGCCGGAGGTGTGAGTTGAAGATCTCTCGGACAGGGGCCTCCTCCAGACGTTCCCAGTTCACCCAAACTACTCATTTGGGCTTACCTGGTCTGTCCAAAATCTTCCCCCATCCTCTGACCCAACTCATCACCGGATGGTGATCAGTTGACAGCTCTGCCCCTCTCTTCACTCGAGTGTCCAATACATACAGCCTCAGATCAGATGATACGATCACAAAATCAATCATCGACCTTTGGCCTAGGATGCTCTGGTACCTTGTACACTTATGAGCTTCCCTATGTTCGAACATGGTGTTAGTTATGACCATCTGTGACTAGCACAGAAGTCTGATAACAGACGACTGCTCGGATTTAGATCTGGGAGGCCGTTCCACCCAATCACGCGTCTCCAGGTGTCTCCATCATTGCCCACGTGGGAGTTGAAGTCTCCCAGCAGAACTATGGAGTACCCTACTGGAGCCCCATGCAGGACTCCATTCAGGGTCTCCAAGAAGGCTGAATACTCTGAACTGCTGTTCGCTGCATATGCACAAACAACAGTCAGAGTTATCCCCCCTACCACCTGCAGGCATAAGGAGGCGACCCTCTCATCCACTGGGGTGAACTCCAACACCGCGGTGCTCAGCCGGGGGTTTGTGAGTATCCCCACACCCGCCCGGCGCCTCTCACCTGGGCAACTCCAGAGAAGAACAGGGTCCAACCCCTATCCAGGAGTACGGTTCCAGAACCGAGACTGTGTGTGGAGGTAAGCCCCACCAGATCTAACTGGTAGCGCTCCACCTCCCGCATAAGCTCCGGCTCCTTCCCCGACAGAGAGGTGATATTCCACGTCCCCAGAGCCAGCTTCTGCTGCCCGTGTCTGGTCCATCTAGGCCCCTCACCTTCACTGCCACCCGTGCAGCAGCGCACTCGACCCAAGTGGTTCCTCCAAACCAAACCCGGCCACCAGGCGGTCGCCGGCGAGCCCTCCGTCATGGCCTGGTTCCAGACGGGGGCCCCGGGCTTCCTCCGGGCAGGGTCTCTCTTCCTCTTTTGTCCATTGAGTCTTTGTGAACCATTCTAGGGCGGCAGTAGCTCAGTCCATAGGTGACTTGGCTGGGAACCGTAGGGTCGCTGGTTCAAGTCCCTGTGTGGACCATATATGGAGCGTGGACTGGTGGCTGGAGAGGTGCCAGTTCATCTCCTGGGCACTGCCGAGGTGCTGTTGAGCAAGGCACCGAACCCCCAACTGCTCGGGGCGCTGGTCACTGGCAGCCCCCTCGCTCTAACATCTCTCCTCAATTGCATGTATAGGTCCTGGTTGTGCATGTGTGTATTTCGGGCCTGTGTGTGTAACATGTATGATAATAAGAGTGAAAATTGAATTTCCCCGTGTGGGATAAAAATAAAGTAATTCTTCTAATTCTAAGTCCAGCCCCTTGCCTGAGGCCACTCTGCCATGGGAGACCCTACCAGGAGCACTAGGCTCCAGACATCACAGCCCTCAGGTTCACAGGGACACACAAACCTCTCCAAAATGATAAGGTGATGGTTCCCGGAGAGGTGTTTGTATCTTTATTTCAAAAATTCTCCCTTCATTTTTTGTAACTTTCGACTTTCGAATTCTAGTATCATGACAACCCTCTGCCAATATCTGCTGCTCCATGACTACTCCTATACTATAGTTAGACTTTAAGGCCTTCATTGTAAGACTAATAGAAGCCACAAACAAAAAATCCCTCCGCACAGGAGGAACAAACAAATATCGATGGTTATAGAACAAAGTACAAAATAAAGTCGCTCCATCCAGGAGGAAAAAACAAAAAGGCAAAGTTAACAAACTAAACTCTAAACTAAGTCTAAACTAAGGAATAACAAAAAACAAAGTGAACAAAATAAGAAATTAAACAAAGTCGCTCCAACCAGGAGGAAAAAACAATGGAGACAAGAGCAATCAAAAGGTTAAACTTACTATGATCAAACAGGGAATACAAACACCTGAACGTGGATACAGTGAACTCAAACACATGAAAGAGACTGTGGAAAAACGCTGGATACATTCGACACAAGAGGCACAGATATCCTTCTGGTCTCAGAGAGCACAAAGAACATTGTAATCATGGAGCTGACAGTGCCATGGGAGGACCGCTTGGGGGAGGCCCATGAAAGGAAGAGGACCAAGTATGATAACCTGGTCATCGACTGTTGTGCACAGGGCTGGAAGGCTAGGTGTATGCCCACCGAAGTAGGTAGTAGAGGATTTGTGGGGCACTCGCTCAACAACGCCCTAAGTGCCCTGGGCATCACAGGAACAGCAAGGAGCAGAGCCATCAAGAACATCACTGAAGCAGCTGAGAAAGCCTCGAGATGGCTCTGGATTCGGAGAGGAGAACCATGGGGAAAAGTGAATGTCACTTGAACACAGGCCCGGTTTGATCACCCGTGGCTGGGTCGCCTGAGTAGGATGTCTGATATTTGAAAGACCCGAAACATCTGATGATCTCAGGTAACATCACTGATGATGTGTTCAGGTGCATCAGAGGACTGATGTATTCAAGAACTAACATTACACCACTGAAAGCTGTAGAAACATTTAGAAGTAGATACATTGTATTAACATCAAGAAATGAATGACTGCTCACAACTCTTGGCTGTGCTGCCTGCAGCTGATTACTTGATGCCCTCTGAGTCGGGGTGAAAAGTTGAATCTGAAGTGGCTGATTATGATGTAGCTTCTTCCTCTGAATCTGCCCCCTCAATCTGAGGAGGTGCAGGCACTTGTTCACCATGCCTTGGCAGTTCAACGTAAACAGTCAAGAAGAACATCCGATGCATGAAACAGACAGGTGAGCCAAGCCCTGTGTGCTGCCATCTCATAATAATCTCTGTAAGACAGCTGGCCCCTACACATCAAGTAAAAAATGAAAACTGCCAGCAGACCCGAGAGCTTCTTTTGTCGCTGTGACATCGATATGTTGACACGCATCAGGGACTGCGCTGCTTACAAAGAGCTTAAACTTCATCTGCATGCGGTTTAGGAGGAAATAAGGCCCACATTTTAGTGTGTTTATTATGCACATCAGTTACCAAAAAATGACCATATCCCGGTTTAGGGAATAATCCGGTTATTGATGTTCCCCTTGTATACACATGCAGGGGTTGAATGGGAAAATGACGGAGTAACTCGACCTCCGCCAATGTACAGCTGGACTGACTATGGCTTTTTTTTCAGGTTTCCCTTCGTCAACATTACAAACGGCTGACTTTTGGAGAATTATGACCGAAACAAGTCTTCTTGGTAGTAATGTTACTTGCCATTGCAAAGTCCTCCCTCGGTTTAAAGATTATATAATTGTTGGGTTTTTTTCACAGTGTTTTCGGGGCCGTTGCTTCCTGGTTTATTCTATTTCCGGGTCAAAAGTCACCGCCACGAAGTGGGAAACATGCGCAGTCGAGAAACCCGATAATAACCCGAGAACGATGTTTACATGCATGAATAATCTGGGAACTGAAGGAGTTCTCTAGGTCTGTTAAATGAGGTATGAAAACCTCAATTTTACCCGGGGTATGGTGTTTACATGGTGTTTAAGAAACCGGGGTATGCCCTTAACCCAATTGTAATTTTAAACTGCATGTAAACACACTCATTGTGAGCCTTTGCATAATAGTGCGTCAAATATGCACCTGGATTAACATGTTATTCATGTTTTAATGATACTCTTCGCCAAACTGTCACTCAATTTATCTGCCTTTCTACTGCCTCTCTTCTTTTGTCTCTCATCGGTTTTCTCAGCCACCCAAAGTCAGTGAAGCAACTATATGGGCTCCTGTGTGTTTGGCACGCCGCCAGTACCTCCACTTTTAGGTCTGAATTGTGTTTTCTATGTCTATGGATTTGTGTGTGTGACAGAGAAAGAAAAAGAAATGAAAGAGTGAGCGTGTGCAAAAGATAAAGAGAGGGCGGGAGACTTGCAAAGTGTCAGTGTGAGTATGTCTGGCTGTCTGGGTGGGTGTGCCTGTGAAGCTGCAAAATCATTTAAATTTGGAAAGGTATGCAGGATTGCTCAGTAGTGATTCTGATCGGAGCCAAATTTCTCTGTCAGAAAAGTCCCCAACCAGCCTCCTTGCAATTTCACAGTGATTGGAGAAAGAGTGAAAAAAGAGAGGGAGGAGAGCATGAGAAAGAGAAGAAAGGGGGTTGAAATGAATAGAAAGTAACTGAGGAGAGTATGGTAAAACTGACTGCATTTTGTGAGTAATTCAGCTTTGTGAGTAACTCACAGCTTTCCAGGAATAAGCAACTGAAGTTTAAATTACACATTGTTCTCATTGTCTCCCATTCTCACAGAATCCATCAAACTACCCTTTCTAAGTTTCACTTGTCATTTTTCTCTGCCCACATTTTCAGTGAGGGCAGGGTGACACAGGCTCAGACAGATGATGAGTCACATTCATGAATGTGAGCAATTTACTAACTTTAATGTCTGGTATGTGTAGTGAAGATGAAAGCTTGCGTGTCATTTCAAGTTTTTATATATAAAAAAAATAATTATCCGTATCACCCTTTCCAACATGGGTCTACTGAGAGCAAATCAGATCTGTGTTGTTCTTTCAGTCAAGTAGATGATTTCACGTTGTTGACACAAACAGTGCCTCTGGATTTAATGTATGTAGGAGCCCACAGTATCCCAGCAGAGTGGCATTTGGGCTGCAGAGTGGAATGGCAAGTAGGCATGCTGTCCTTGGACCAGAGATCCAGGGTTTAAGTCCTTATGTTGACAAGCATCCGCCCTGCTGAAGCCTCCAACAGCCAGACACTGAGTCTCTACGAGCTCCAGGGGAGCCGCTGTGTAGCTGAGCTACCTGACTTCCCTGCAGAGGGAAAAGCATGTTTCCCTGCAATGCATCACTTGATATCACTGGAAATACACCAGATGTGAACATAGATGTCACCTCTTTGTTAAGATGAGTCATTTCCCACTTGATGTAAATGTAGCCTTTAAGTTTGCAGAATGTTTTTTGAGCATGTGACGGGTAGACAGCACACGCAAGAGGTTTCTCACAAATATCATGCCTGGGGAAAAGATGTGCAAAAGACTGGATTAATAATCACAGCATGGGTCTAATCTGTTCTCATATCATGAAACTATTTCAATAGCCCAGCTAGCCAAAGATTAGTACAGCAAGGGAGCTGCAGTACTTGAAAAAGCACCCTCTTTATTTAGATCTCCCCTCCCCATATTCTCTCCTCCCTCCTTGTTTCTTTCTCATCCTCCTTTGTCCCTGTCCTTTGCTCTTTTTCTAATCAGTTTGACTTGACATTGTCTGCGTTACTTCATTTGTATTGCACAGAACAAACATTGCCATGGTAAAGCTGGTGACACAGTGGAGGATTACTTGGTTGATTTAGTCTGGATCTGCCACCAATCTGAGGAAATCCCTACGAGAGGTTAGAAAGGACCGATGGTCAGTCAGGCCTATCTCGTAGTGTGAGAGGTTTACAAATTGGATCTATACTGCTCTAATCAACGAGCAGACACGTTACAGCTATCTTGATTATGTCAAACCTTAAATTTATGATGCATCATTGGCCAGTTGAGTTTTTTTGATTGGTGTGAGAGCTCCTGTGAGATCTGAGATTTATTATTGTATTTATTTCAGTTATAGCAAAGTGTGACACCCTGCTATTGTCTGACTGTAGTGTGAGCATGAGATACAAAAGGTGACAGCCAACAATGTGTATCTGATGCAATGCATTCAAAATTCTTCCCCTCTGCTTGTTTCCCTCTCCTCTCTCCCACCCATTTCCCCCTTTTATCTCCCAAACCCCTTTCTCTCTCTTAGTGCTCCCTCTTTGCACTCTTTCTCAACTTTCTTTCTCTTGCATTGCCTGCACCTTCCTTCCCTTTCACATATAGATGTCACAGTGAAATAAAGAAGTGATCATCTGTTGTGAAACATTGAAATAAGCTTGCAAAATAACATGCTGCTTGTTACTCTCCTCCTTTCTTTTCCCCTTCCCTTGTTCCTCCTATCCCTTCTCCTCTCATATATTTCTGTGCATGTCTCCTCCTCTGTCTTTTAGGCCCAAATCAGCAGCGATGAATATCATCATCAGAATAATTGTCAACATTTACGCCCAGAATGCAAATTGCATATTAAAAATGTGCTTATGTACATGTGTGTGCATCATTGCAGTATTTTAAAATGTGGTTGTGTTAGTGCACACTCACGAAATGTCTCTGCTCCAAGTTTATCTCATTGTTTGAACAGCACTGCTTTAATTAGGACAGGCCTGACTATTCCTGTGTGTGTGTGTGTGTGTGGGGGGGGGGGGGGGGGGGGGGGGTGCGTGCGCACGCGTGCCTAAAAGTGAGTATTGGTGTCTGGTGTGCATGTTACCATAGTGCCCCCAAGTGGAGGACTGTGGCAGGGTATATATTCTATAGTCTTGTTTCTCTACACACCCACACACTCCAATGACACGGTGTTATATTTGGAAACACAATTTCATGCTATCAGTACTGGCTAGCTATTCCATTTAGATAGCAGCCGTCTGTGTGTGTGTGTGTGTGTGTGTGTGTGTGCGCACTTGCGGTAAATGTGTCTGTATGTATGCATCTGATTGTGTGTCTGTGAGTGCACAGGCTGTCTGAGCGTTTCACAGAGATGAGCCCCCCCCCCCCCCCCCCCCCCAAGTTTATTGAAATTAAAAGTTGGTTGTCATGGTAACATTTGGATTCTCAGTAATTATGTTGATTAAAAATGTGAAAATTAATTAAAAAGTCAGGAAAATTATCTCACAGCAGATGATCAGCGAAACATCAAAATGATTCAGATCTTTTTCCCTCCCTCCCTCCCTCCTTCCTGCTCTCTCTAATACACACAAGTCTCGTCCTCTTTCTGTCTCTCTGTCGCACTTCAGAAGTTCTTTATTGCCATCCAACACTGAATTATCTACATTCATCCCTCACACATGCTTTGTCTCAGCCTGTTTCTTCCTTCCTTTCACACTTAAATACCTCATTTATGACATGATGAGTTTTGTCTAAATGTCCACAAACACAACAGCAAAAACATTCTGCAAAACTTTCACAAACATGCACTGTATTCAATAAACTAATTTTCAATGTGTCAACAAGCTTGACAAGACTTGTCCCATACCAACACAGCAGCGAAAGTAACACAAAACAACAGCAATCTCTCTTTCAGTCTCTCCATTACTCAGGTTCTCTCACAATCTGCCTCTTGTTCTCTCTCTCTCTCTCTCTCTCTGACAGAAAAAGGCTCAACAAAGTGTAATCTCTTTCTCTTATTAGCAACAGCAAACACAAAAACAATGAAGTCACCCTCCTCCCCTCCCTCTCTCTCCCTCTCTCTCTCTCTCTCTGTCTGCCCTTCTCCTCTCATCAGCTTTAATGAACCACAAATCTCATCAGCCATCTTGTTCTACCATCACTACTTCCTGCACTTTAACCATGACTGGCTACTTATAGCATGGTTGTTGGCTGATGACCTAGAGTGTTGTGACCTGACTGGTCATAATTGATATTTAGGTGTAATGTAGAATACATGTAGATTTTCCACACTGTCAAGGTCAGTATTACGTAAGCAGAGATCAGTTATGACAGTTTTCAGTGCTAGTGTGACAGTCCTGCCCCATGGCTACTGTTTACTAAGTGGTGATTCACTGCCAGCCGATCTTCAGCTTGTTTAATATCTCACCATGTGGATGTTAAGGAGGACGGTGTTATATATTTACAGCCATCATGTGACAGAGGTGGGAGCATAATTTTGGTTTTTGTATAGCTCAACCTATTTTTCTCTGTACATGTTACCATGTTCTTTGGGAAAGTTAACATTATTTGTTAAGGAAGGTAAAAACTAAATTAAGGCTGTAACTAACAATTATTTTCATCGTCAATTAATCCTGTGATTATTTTCATAATCAATCAATTAGTTGTGGTCTATGAAAAAGAGTCATTGAGTGCGTCCCTAAGCCCACGATGACATCCTCAAATGTCTCGTTTTGTCCACAGCTCAAATATATTCTGATTACTGTCAAAGATGAGTAAAGAAACCTGAACATATTCATATTTAAGAAGCTGGAATCAGTGAATTTTGACTTTAATCTAATATTTGACAACAAATGATTAATCTTTGCTGCTCTAAACTAAATAGCGTTCAACATTCATCAGAGACTTGCAGCTGTAATACTAAGCCTGTGTTGTTTTGTGCATCACCATCTTACAGAAAGCATTATAAGAGAGATTTTCTGAAACATGTAAATAAAACAAGCCTGTGAATAATCATTTGTCCAGCTCATCATTATCCCCAAAGAAATCTAAGTCATAAGCAACTGTACTTGGTTATTTGTCTAGGAAAACGTTTCACCTCTCATCCAAGAGGCTTCATCAGTTCATGTACGCATCTGACCAGGCTGGGACTGGTCCAACTATCTGGTGTGGAGATCCAGGTATTTAACAAGGCCGATGATGTCACTGGACCCCTTTGTGCTCCAAGTGCAAACGACCGTCGTTGGAGTGGCAGTGTTTGGTGCGAAGTTGGTTTTGACTTTGTTAGTGCTCTACCGGGTCTTAACAACAGTCGTTGGAGTCACAGGAGGCCATTTGTGAACAGTTGTTCTTTGAGGTTAAATTGTTGAATCTCCGTGGAAGGGATGAAAGGGCTGCATTGTAAATTGGAGATAGGTGGTGTCTTAGGTCGCACTCACACTGTCCATCCGTACTGTGCCCAAACAGGTTTTACGGGTAAAACCTAGTTCGTTTGACCAGTGTGAGTGCAACCGCACCGCGTCTACGGACCGTTCAGGAGAGGTGGGCTTTTGTAATGCGTGTTTGCACATGTACGGGCACGAGCGTGCACACGTGTACGAGCATGACCACGAGGCCTGACGTAATTTTATGTGCGCCTGTTCGGACATATCAAAAAATAAATAAATAAAAAAGACGGACCATGCGCGGACATTTAACAACAACAACAATGGCAGCGGAAGGTTCGAGTTGGTGTGATGCGGAGGTGGAGTGTTTGCTGCAGATTTGGTCGGATGAAAGTATTCAGTCGGACAAGACCCACAAAAACTCGGAGGTCTATGGAAAGATTTGTAAACAAAGTGACGCATCACGATGATGTCAGTCAATGCGTGTGACGTGTTACAGCGTTATGACGTATGGACAGGCATGAAGCATTTGCGCGAGGCCCAGGCAGTGTGAGTACAAACGGGCCTGGCCAGCGGGGGGCGTTCTGCTTCACTTACATTCAAGCATAAATTTAAAAACACATTTCAGTCTTTTTCCAGCAATAATTTTAATTAAATTTCAGCTTTATTCAAGATTAATTTCAATTAAATGTATTAATTCTAATTAAGTCATGTTCAGATATGAATAAGTAATTTTAGTTTTTTTCAGTTTTCATCCAGGGATGTCACAGTAGTACATTTTTTTCTTCATATTTTGCATACTATAACAGTTATTAATACTTAATCTATCAGGGTTTTCTTGATTCTGATTTAACGCCAAGTGTGTTATCTCTTATTATTTGTTCAGACACGAGAATACCATTGAAAGCTTGTGTGGTTTACATGTGCACCAGTCTGTGATTATGTTTCTTCCTCATTTATGATTGTCATGCACTCTACTTTCTTCTAGTAGGAGTGGGACTCTTCACTCCTCTTCCTGCCTTGGGAGGGGCAGGGCTAGGTGTGGAGGGGGCGGGGCTAGGAGCAGGTTGGGTCTTGGGCTGAGGGATCTCAATGGGGAGTTTAGGAGGGATGAGTGTTTTAGGGGTCAAAGTTGGTTTTGCCTCTGGGATTTTCTCTCCGTGACGGTACACGCTGACCTGGACAGAGCGAAAGACAGAATAAGAAATTAGTAGTATGTAAACATTTCCATGCATGCATTTATTTTACTGAATGTTTGTAGGCAGTTTCAGATGAAGTTTTGCATGTTACAACTGTCGAATCAGGGTCGGACAAAAAATTCAGAGTCACAAAAATATCTCACTGTTGAGCTCCAATGAAAGACAAGATTTGTGCCACAGATGGCCAAACTTATTCATTCAGTCATTTGTGGCACACAGCAATGACACTCACCACTATATCCACAGACTCCCCTCCGTATTTGTTCTGGACAATCATGGTATATCTACCAGAATCCTCCATGGAAACACCTTTGATTGTCAGACAGGCAAACTTGCCCTGGTCCAAGGAGACCACATACTGAAATATGAAATCAAAGGTTAAAGACTTGAGAAAGCTAGCACAGGGAGTTTAACGTAAGTTAACATTTAAAAACGGCTGTCACTTTGAGTTTGATTTAAAAATCGATTTATCTTTTACTCAGAGCAGCAGCACTGCTAGATGGGCTTGGTAGACACAAGGACTAATGATCTGTTCCAGTATATTGTCCACGGATCCCTGTTAAGCCAACCATAATATGATGAGATTAAATGACAATAAAAAACCTATTCCCTCCCTACTCCATGAGACAAAAAAACAAATAAAATATTGATGTTTAAAGCATGTTCTTTAAACACCTGAGACAAGCTAGAGTACTAGTATTCTGACTCACGCCATGTGAGCAGTACTTGTGAGAATACAGTATTTTTAATTTTCCTCTCTCATACAGTACCTGCCCACTCATTTACTTGTGAGAATACAGTATTTTTAATTTCCCACTCTCACACAGTACCTGCCCACTCATTTGCAAAGTCTGGGCATTAGTACATTTTTATGGAGTGGCACTTGTAGCGGGCTAATTACATTCCTATTAAGAGAAACACTTGCCCTTTTAATTTTGAGAAATGAATAGCTCTACTGGCGTATGAATCAAATAGACCTGAAAAAAGAGATGTTTGTTATATGGTCTTGGGTAATTGCATTCATTTATTAGACCAATCTAGGCTTCTCTGTGGTTTCATATTTTCTCTTCTGTTTGACTGATGAAAGGTAGCTAATGTAAATAAAAAGATAATATAAGATAATTGTGGTTGTATTGTGACAAAATGATAGAAATTATTTATTTTTGGTATTCACCACCATTTTGAGTTAGTATGTGCTTATTATCAATTTAGTTAATTAGATGATAATTGTATATCACAACATCTATTCCACTGAAACACCATAAATGTTCATATTGAATTATTGCCCAGCCATACATATTTAAACCTGTGTAGTTTTACAGTAACACCTATCCATGCTCCTGTGAGTTTCAGTGCAATATTCTCTGGATCTGTATATATTTCAGTTTGTTTTTCTGTTAATATCCTCTGTGATAAAAAGGTAGGGAAGAGGCACTCCTGGGGTTTGGAAAACACATCACTAAGAATATCAGTTCTTGTTTTAGACAGATTATTAGCAGGTGAGAGAATGAATAAAGCAGAGGGCAAACTTCAACACATATTCCACCTGGACCAGAAAACTTAAGTCTTCAAAGCCGTTAGGAGCTGCAGGATGCCGATACTGTTGAAAGAGCTTCCACTGACTGTGGATATGCTGTAGTCTTGTACTGGTTGGCAAGTAGGTCAATGAGTTATAAGAGATAGATTTGTTCCATTACCAATCCAAAATCCAAGCGTGTGGTGATTATGCTGACCTCACCTAAAGTATGCAGATCCCTCCAGTGACAGATTGTAACTAGTGTTGAAGTCTCCCCTAAAAGCAGGTAGAGGCACTTTGTTTCCCTTAATCCTGATCACATCAGCAGTACATGGTACAGTACATGGAGGCTGTAATAAAAATTAAAGCAACAAGGAACTGAAGTGTATCATTAGGGATCTTGTCTGTTTCATCAGTTCCAAATGTGTCTACTAATTAAAGATACTTAGAATATACTTTGTTTACTACCTCCTCAATATTTGCTCCAGTATTTCCTGAATCCCTCAGTCAAATATTACCTTTCCATTACTTTTTATTAGTTTGCCTGTAGTCTTACTCACTTGATGTAGACTCATTTGTCGCCTATTTCCGTTGTGGCTGCATCCGGGGCTTAGGGCCTCCCAAGGCAATTGTAATTGGTTCAATGAAATAAAATTTAAAAAACAGAATGTTTTTTTCCCCCTATACCAGAATGTTAACTGGTGCAGTCAGATTTTTCTCCAGTGCTGACACAGCGCTGTGGAAATAGATTTGAGACAGGTTTTGAAGGTAAAATGTCTTGTTGTTACTATAATATTTAAATTGGTTTTGTAGTCCTGGGTGCACACTGCCTTTTAACAGTATGGTACGCTTTAGGATGCTACTCAAATGAATCCAAAGAGTGTGCAGCATATTGAAACACAGTCAAAGCCACTGGGATTACTGCAACATAGTCCAGTAGAAGTGTACTGAGTGTGGAAAAACCCCATAGTATCACTAGACAAGTTAATAGAAACACACAATTGCAATTATGTATGATTAATAAGGTAATTAACCATGGGAGAGAAAGGATGGGCTGGGATAGGGAAGGGAGTAAATCGCTTCAAGAGTTGGTGGTAGCGTGTGGCAGGTAGAAACCAAAGAAAAGAATAAGGCCTTGTTTGAAGTGCTTTTTTTAAAGTGTGGCTGAAGCATTTACCTGATCGTCAGGTTCCACATCTGCTCCGTTCTTCAACCATGAGACCTGAGGCTTTGGGTCCCCACACACTGTACATGTTAAACTCAGGGTCTACAGGAGAAACAAAGATGACTTCTATGACAAACATGCACAAACTTACAGAAACTTACAGTAAGTCACACCTACAATTACACATTTACCTTCTTTTCCATAATGGTGACCACATCCGGCAGTCCTCCCACCACCTTACCGCGATCTGAAATAAACAATTGTTCATACCAATCATTCCTATTGCTTATATATTTATATTGATGAACTTGGGGTCCTAATTTTCGGTACAATAACTGATCATTTTTAATCCAAAGTAACTAAGAAAAAACTGTATTAAAGAAAGAAACAAGGAAAGTGGAAGGATGAACTTACTCTTCTCAGCATAGGCCTCAGCCCTGAAACATACAAAATAAAGTTAGAGATCTGTCTTTCGCTTTCTCATACAGCAAACCAGCAGAACATTTATTATATACAGTATTGAGGACAACACTGTATCATTTGTCTTTCAAAATAAAACGACCAAAACTAGTAATTCTAAGAACATAACAGGTAACCCTGTGTTGTAAACGTAGTACAGCCATGTTTTGTTTTGTTATGTTTCTACGACCTGGCTCTGCTCATTGACCATACACATAATATATTTTCCATTTTTGGGTCAGGAGCAGTGGTCAGATGGTTTGCAACGAGGTATTCTGGGTTTAGAGCCAAACCACATAATGCTTAATATAATAAACTCAATATAAATTGAGACATAACAGAATCTTTTCTATGGGAAAAATTCTATTGCTTTGTAATCACTGGGTGAGGGCTGTCGGAGCAGCATGGATGGACCGGAGGTCAGCCACAGGACCAGATGGCTAGGGAAGCTCTGCTCTCCTCTCGGCATATTGATGTTTAATCAAAAGGGCAACAGGGTGTCACTTGTTTCAAAGTGTTTGTAAAATCTTGTGCCTAAATGTCTCTCTCCGATTGTTAATTGGAAAAGGGATTTGGACAGCTTCCACTCCGCATGCAGTATTTAGTGTTTGGAGTTTCAATTGATTTTTCTAAATGGATTTGCAAAATTCAGGGTGTGGGGCTTTGCTTTGGCCCAATTAGCCAACAGACCCAAACGGATCTCTGCTACCTGACTGCTTTTATTTTCTAACATTGATTTTTTAGCTCAAATTATAATCTGGACTTTTTCAGATAGCAATACTAGGGGGTTTGGATTCACTGTAGTTTTGGACATTTTGAAACGTTCAACATTCATAAATTGAAATGCAGCTCTATTAAAGATGTACAATGTTTACAAATAAATGCAAACATGTATGCTATCAGAAAACCAAATCTAATAGCTCAGTGACAGTGTTTTAACAGAACATTTCAACAGCAGCAGTTCAGTGTGCAAACACAAGAATATTGGCATCTACATTAGGCTCTGACCTCTGGTGCAGGCATACAACAAGGCATATCAGTTTAGCATATGCCTTGACAGGATTGGGGAGGAAACTTTGATAGAGAGCCTACTAGTGGATGCAGGCCTGACAAACTGCTATAATACCCAACATAAGCATTAGTTGAAATGTTTGCAGACAATTCATTAAAACAGCAGCACAGTAGATGCATCAAAAGAGTTCATTCTCTGTTGATCACTTTGATCGTCTTATTGGAAAGGGTGTGTTGGATCAACATGCAACTTGCAGTCAGTGAAGTACTGTAAGTTGTGTGTAGTAGAAGCTCGCTGAACGGGTCTGCATGCTTTACCCTTAACAGGATATAGTATTCTAAAATTTTTAAATGTGGAGATTAAAATATAAATTTGCTTAATTTCATTAACATTTTTCAGAAAATGAACAGAAAATATCGGGGCAATTGTTATACATTACTTTTTGCTACCACCTTGCAGTGATGAACAAGTGTAAGTTCAAATGTGAAGGAAGCAGTGATTCATCATTAGCAGTGTTAAGCAGACTAAAAAATATACAGGAAGTCTAGATTTGAGAGTGTAGTCTTACTTGAGTTTCTGGAACTCAGCAAAGGCCTTGTCATACACTGTAAAAGACAAAAACTGAATTTTAAAGTCATTGTTTACAACACTAATTATCTTCTCACTTTATTTTAGTGACTCCACTCAAAATATTGCTTTGGATGAAAACATTGAACACATAGCTTAAAGGGTGGATGTTGCTTGCTCCGCGACCGACCGCAGCAGTGTTCGGCTTTAATGAAGTCAGTTAAACTAATATATTTTGGCGAAAATATAAATACGTCCCTTCAGAACTTGTAATGGTGAATATTGCAGCCTCCAGTCCAACATTTGGAACATAGTGAACATAATAGAAGGACAGAGGAGAAGAGCTGCACACTTTTTACTTTTACAGTCAGTTCTCCTGCCTACAGGAATGAGTGTTTGATACTAAAAAGATAGATTTTAGTTGGAGTATCACTTCAAAGTCTTAGACTACAGACTGAAGCCAAATGCTCCATAAAAAGTTGTTATTTCCAGCCCCATTTTTACTGTATTATCAATAAAAGGAGTGAGTGACACAAACTTAGAGATGATACTGACCATCACCACTGAGGTTCAATGTGCGTTTATGTGAGTTTTCACGGTCGCTGATCACGATGGAGTACATTCCTTTATCCTTCTCTGTTGGCTCAATCACCTGTCAATCAATCAATCAAAGAATTATACAACAAATATATCAACTAATCAGTGTTTATTTCTACTTTAAGGCATGGTTTCAAAAACAGATTAATTCATCTACTGGGTAATTACAGTTATAAAGCTCACAAAAGGAAGCTACACTGTGTACAATAAATACATTCATTAGCTATCCCCTCTAAAGGTGAGGTATCTATCGAATTTGTCTCAAAGTTGCGCTGGTATCACTTCTACAAAGGCACTCTGAGGACTTTTAAGCAAGTGCCACTGCCTGAGGGGCTTTATTGTCATAAAATTACTCATGTATGATCCACCTAAGAGGCATATACTGAACAGGAGATGGTAATACCTCAATGGTTGCCATAGCAGGGGTTCCTCCAATCACAATCTTGTCACTGTGGGAGAGTTTAGTCTCACTGAGGAGGAGAAGAGAGGTTAGTGTGTATGTTTAAGTGTGCAGGTGAAGCCTGTTGCGGAGGTAATGGTAAAATCATGTTTACAAGCCTGCCTAATGTTACGCATAGGGATACCAATTTCAATATATTGGTCTGTCTGTCTGTCTGCCTGTCTGTCTCTCTTTCTCTTTCAATCACTCACACAAACGCACGCACACACACACACACACACACACACACACACACACACACACGCACACACACACACACATACACACACACACACACACACACTCCTTCCTTTCTGTCCACTGTCTCTCAGTCTATTTACCCTCCGTCCACATTTTTTAATCTCCAGGATACAGCACAGTGCTTTTAAGTGCAGAAAAAAATCTTGCTTATTTATAGAAAATGATAGGGATGGGAGTTTTGTCACAAAAGGGGGCCATTTTATGGCAATAACCAGGATCATGAAAACACTTGCCAACAACCATCACAAGTTTCATTATGTTGCTTATGGTTTTTGCCACTCCCAGCAGTTTAACTTGAGAGAATAGCTAAATAATGTGTTTGTGGTCAGCAAGTTTATAGGCACACTTAAAAGAATACTATTACACTACTGCAACAAATACTGGAGCTATTTTCTTCTTCTAGATTCAAGATTCAAGATTCAAGAAGCTTTATTTATCCCGAGGGAAATTATTGTGCAACAGTTTCGATACAAAGGCGGAAAAGGATCAGAGTAACAATAAGCATAAACATAAATCAAATCAAATCAAGATAAAGCTAACGTCAGATAAATCAAGCAATGAACCAAGTGTGACAGAGTGCAACAGACGTCGTGGTTAAGCGTAGGTATATACAATATACAACAATACGCAGCGTGCAGTTTAGCAGCAGATTGAAATAAAATAAGTACAAACTAAATAAGTGAGAAGGAGCGATAAGTTATAAGTGTTAAAAATGTTAAAAATGTAGCAGCATGTCCTACAGAACTAAGTGACAGTATGGCACAGTGGAGTGTAGCAGCATTTCGTACTTAAGTCAGTTACAGTAAACCACAGTGAAATGTAGCAGCATGTCCTAAAGCACAGTAAGTGTATCAGCAGATAGTTACAGTAAACCATTAATAAATAAATAAAGTGATGTAGTGGTGATATAAAGTGACAAGTTTCTACTTATTAATAGAAGTTGGTGATGTAGTGGCAAGGGCTGGGTATCTTTTAAAAATTACAATACCAGTTCTAATACCAGTACCCTTAAAGTTATCCAGATACCAATTGAGTACTTCATTTGAAATAACCTTTTGCATTTTATTCATAATTTTTATCAAGATGCCACACTTATGTAGTATAACCATACTTTGGAATGCTTTTGTGGCGTCTCAGCACGCTGAATTGCCAACTCTATCAAATATGCCAGGATGACTTCACAACACCGCACCACAGACTTTATGGATTGTAGCTGCTGTGGTAGTGGGACAGTAACACTGTCACATTAAATCCAACAACGCCTTCAATGATTGGCTGCAAGCAAAACATACAAATTGTCATTTTTATCTACATCTGGGTAGAAAAAAGGATAAAATGTAGGTATCATTTGACTTGAGAAGTACTGATACTACTTGGTATTGGGTTATTTCGGTGGATATAAGGTATCGAGTAATGATACCCAGCTCTCGTTATTAGTATTATAAATGTACTTCCTTACCCATGAAACCAGGTTATGTTCATCTCTGAGGTGTAATACTTCATGTGACACTGCAGCTGAATGCCTGTTGCTGTGCAGTTAATCACCAGCTCTGCTGCACTGGCTCCTAGAGGAGGTGATGGAGGTAATAGAAGTTGTTAAAAGGCACATTTGAAATGAGAATCTGATACAAGTTTTCCATCTGCTGCTGGATAACCTGGGCTCTCCACGGCTGCTACACAATGCACTTCACTGATCAGAATTAATCAAATAAAATAAAACTTCCACCTGCAGCCATTTGGAGTATCTATTTTAAAACTCCCCTTATGTTACCTTCATGCAATTTGGAGAACAGAATTGTACTAATGAAGCAGAGTGCAGATTTTAGAGTGCAGACTGTTTGTATGCTGCATTTAATAAAATGCTTCAAACATTAGATTTTTTTTTTAAAGCTGTTATACCTAAAAGGGCGTTTTATATCTAAACTACACTATGTCTGTGCAGGACTTTGCTCACTACACATTACAAGTGTACAAGTGTGTCATCCACCTGGTCACATCCACCACGGTTTCCCATTATCACAGTAATAAACCCTCTTTTCCTCTGCAACCACTGCTGTAACAGTTGCTGCAGAGCTGTCAAGTGACTGTCTCTTAAAATAGGAGTAAGATGCTTCTCCACACTGTCACTATGACAGCGCAGTGGAATTTTAAAGTGATTTCACCACATGATGGCATGATGTCCAAATGCTTCCAGCATGACAACTTCTACCACACACTGATAATTGTGTGTGTGAGTCTGTGTGTGTGTGTGTGTGTGTGTGTGTAGCAGTGGGATTTTGAAAACAGAAATGTATCTGCCTGGCAATGGACCTTCTTAATCTATGGTGACGTTTTTAATATGGATATGTGTTTGTGAGATAATAGATGTCTTTGTATTCAACTGTGTGTGTGTGTGTGTGTGTGTGTGTGTGTGTGTGTGTGTGTGTGTGTGTGTGTGTGTGTGTGTGTGTGTGTGTGTGTCTGTGTGTGTGTGTTTGTGTGTGTGTGTGTGTGTGTGTGTGTGTGTGTGTGTGTGTGTGTGTGTGTGTGTGTGTGTGTGTGCAAAAGGCTGATACCCACCAGCCAATTGGCTGATCTTGTTTATGGCATCGTCAAAGACTAGAAGAGAGGCAGAAAAACATGGGGTCAGGGAAAGAGCCAGGACAAGGGATAGTCACAATGCTGCTCTCTGGTGGCTGCATTAAAAGCTCAGTAAGGAAAAATTCAAATGAAATGTGTTTGTCTCCATTTCTTGTGACTCAGTCAGCATCCCAACTCAAATAAAATGGCAAAAAGAGCTGTCAGCTAATGTCTCCCTTGAGGTCTAATCAAATACTTACTAAGCACTATTACAGAGGGCTTGAAAGAGAATTTGAAAAGGACAGTAATATTCAGCTCAGAAGTATAAGCTTGAAGTGCTGCAAGCACCAGCTTAAGCTTATTTCACACAAACTTTTATAGGAATACTAAAATGTATTTTTCAGGGGAATAAATGAAGGATGCAGGTTAGCTAGCTGTCACATTGCAACAACTATTTATATACAGTATTTGAAAAACACAGTTTGAGGTTTGATGGGGTTTTAAATCGCTTTAGTTTATAGATACAGTGTGTACATTCAGGTCATGTTTTAATGAGCATCAGGCTCTTTTTCAGTTTATGCTCAGTTAGAAAACCAGCCAGCTAGCAAGTCAGTGAATTACTCCCCTACTTAATCAGCAAGATAAATTGAGACAGTAAGTTTACCTTTTCCGGAGATGTCAATTTGGCTCTTATCTTTTCCTCTGTCATCACTGATGGTGGCCTTATACACTCCTGCTGTCTTCAGTGAAAACTGAAAAAGACAAAAGAGGGAACACATAAAATACTGCAGTGGATATAGTGAACACTTTTATTGAATTCTAAACTAATTCTAAATTCTGAACACATCAGATCATCAGAGAAACACTACATTAAATCAGTGACCAAAATGCAGTATCCATGCCTTGACCTTGTATAGCTACTACACTATGCTACATTCTGGTAAGTAAGTAAGTCATTTATTTTTCAAACTAAATGACACATAGCTTACAAGACACTGCAAGCAAAACAAATAAGAGTAATGGCATAAAGAGAGCAAAAGAACAAACACAACAAATATCATAGATCTACATACATATCAAACACAAAACCAGACAATGTCAGAGCAGCTATGAACATAGTACTACTCCTCAGGCAATATGGCTAAAAAACAAATTGTAGGTATATCTGAGGCACACTGTGCCTTAACAGGGCAGTACTGGTTGTGGACTGGGATTGCCGGCTCACATGCACCAACATGCATGCACAGCAGGACCGGCTGTCAAACACAAACAACAGAAAAACCCAGACTACACCAAACAAAGAGGAGCAACGACATCATTCTCAGCTTAGGATGCCATCACATCACTACATATTTACATTGCTAACATTTGTTTACTGCTATATCAATGTTCTGAATATCAAGTACAGCTCCTTTTACACATCAGACATCAAACATTCTCCCATGCTGTTGTTAGGCATCTAACACAAACTGAGTAAGATGAAATACTTTGTCTGTCAACAGGTACTGAAGTCTACATTCATCAGACATATAAAACAAATCAGGACATGCTGTAGACATTTTAAGAAAAAGCCTGTATCAAAGATTGTGATATAATAGGCATATACATGACATGTATTATCCTGCATAGAAATACTAGTACTTTACATGGTTGCATAGCATTTGGAAGAGTAACAGAACCAAAGTGAAAGTTGAAATACCAGTTTAATTGGCAGTTTACAGACACCTGAACCCAGGTCAGGCTTCATATCAGGGATGATCTCTGTGTCTTCTTTATACCAGTGGAACACTGATTCTTTCTTCAAGTTAGCAACCTACATTGAAAAACACAATCACACGTATTATCATTAACAAGGAAGATAGGTTTTTGCTTCTTTTATAGCTTCTATATACAGTAGCAGATCATCAAATCCCAATGGCCCAAAAACTGCACTTAGGCACTACCCCCATTAATCTGCCTTTAAAAGTCACTTATCATGGATGTGTTACATCTCCTCTTTTCATGGCAACCACGGCTATTTAACACTTGAAGTGTAACAGGGCCATTAGAAATATTCTGTGTATATATAGTTCCACCTTAGAGAAAACTTTTAATGCAGCTTACCTCAGATTTTACAACTCATTACCAAATGCAAATCCAACAAGTGAGTGATGTGTGGAGAATTCAGTTTATGTGGTAAGATATCTCAACGTCTGTACTTTGGGCCGTTACTCTGGCCCATTTCACAGGTAAAAAAATCCACTCTTTCTCTCAAGAGAACTTGGCCTGTAGTTATTTTCATAAATATATTGTGCCCTAACCTATCGTTGACACCAGCTACAAATGACCAATTTCATTTCTGCAAAATGGTTGATGGTTGACAAGTAAAAAGAAGTCCATGCTTGTAATGTATAGTCACAGAATTCAATCACTGACCCACAATTTACTGTATATGTATGTTGTGATTCTACATTATTCAAATTACATTATGCATTTGTTTCAACAAAACTGACAAACGGATTATGCAGATGTTGTCTCTGTTGTCTCGAGGGATATACACAACACTTTAATTTGGAAATTTTCTTAATTATGTGCTTCAGGCTAACAAAGTCGAAATATAAATCCCAACAGTGTAATTGTGGTTATTTTCAATATAGACCATATCATTACATGATTTCCACATCCTGCACTCGGCCTCCTAGAATGCCTAATCAGCTAACCACAAGTCAGACTCCCATTTGTTTAGAGTGTAAATATTCAATAATGATTGAGTTTGCCTGTGTTTACCTTGCAGACCAAAGTGACAGAGCAGTCATCTCCAACCTGAAGTGACAGGAACTCACTGAAGTGGGGACCTATGGTGGATAAAAGCAGGAGAGAAAGGCCCAGAGAAGACATATTGTAAGTAAGAGCTTAAAACAAATTACTTCTGGACCTTTATTGTATGAGCTCTATTTGCCTCATGTGTATGAGGTTAGAAATAGCTAATGCAAAATAACACTACCCCTAACCCTAAATAAAGAGTGTCTGACAGCAGCCATAAAGACATAATTTACAAAGGCAAAAAAACAGTTTTTCAGACCCATTGTCTGTTGACCATCATTTACAAAATGAACATCATGCTGTATTGAAGAAGACTTGAAACTAATGATTGAGACCATAAACTAATTAGGAAAATGTTGACTTGGATTAATCAGGTGAGAGGGTCATTTTCCCATTGACTTGCATATAACCTGACTTATTTTTGCAACCAGTGGAGTTGCAGCTTTAGGTTTAAGGCACTTCTGCATTTGCTTCACTTTTCAGACCTGGAAGCTACAGCAAACTCTATTATACAGTCATGTATAACAGTATATGTTCACACATTTATTACATACTGAACTTGTGGTTTATTTAAAGGTATAATATGTAGTTTTATCCTAAAATAATCTAATACAAAAGTTATCCCACTACAAGTGTGTGGATGTGTCTGTATCTGCAGAGACCCTTCTCTTTTGCCTGTATCCTCCGTTTACTTGGTATTTAGAGAGGGACAGGGACATTACTGGGTGTTGCTTGGCCCACATGGTTTAACCCCCTGCCTTTGACGGCATGCAGGGTGAGCAGCCTCTGATTCACAACTGCCACTTTATGACGCCCTTCCCACCAGCATCAGGTACTGAAGCGCAGGGCACAACACACACTGCATTCACTTATTTGCTAACGGTTTAGCACCGTCTACCAGGACTCTGTGGAGGTATGCATGTGTTTATTTGTGCTTTAAATGTAACTGCAGTGAAACAATCAGAGAATACCGTTTTGTCCTTACTGAACGGAGCTCGCCTTCACCACTCATTATCTTGCTTGCTAAACCACCGCTACGCTCTCTCTCCCTGGCCGTTAAGTGTAAGTCAGAGTGGAGAGGAGTGGCAGACTCTAAATGCTGTGTGTTTAAAACATTAATCAATACTTTCTACTTGTTATACCTTTAACTCTATATTTGTATGTCAAACCTTAACCTTTTGTTTTTATTGCTTTCTTCATAAGTATGAGCATTTTACATGGCTTTTATTTTCATTTTTGATTATGTTTGTAAAAATCATACTAAAATATTGTTTAGAAAAAATAATGCAGGTCTGTTTCATTTCTGACTACGCGGTGGAAAGATTGTTGGTCTCCCAGGCAACATAGTGGTGAGCTGGTCTCAGGCTAAGTAGAATAAAAGCTCATACAAGCTTAAGAGTGGATGATGTTTTGTATTTCTTACCCTCCTTGACTCTGATGTACTCTCTCCTCTGGTAGTCAGCCTCAGCCAGAGCTGCTTTGAAAGCTATGTGCACATACAGATACACAAAAACAGAGGATAATTAAAAGATCAAAGTGTTGCCCGTAGTTGCTACAGATTCTGTCAGTGGATTATCTAGCTAATAGACCTCTGTATGAAAGTGGAATCATAATTTCTGAAATTAAGCTTCGTATCCTTCGTACATAACAGCTTCAAACCCACCTTTACATTCATGAACTGAATATATTATCATAATGTAATCTATGCTAGAGCTACAGTAAGTCATGAACTTATATACTTTATACTTCATATGTCTCAACATGCTGTTAATTCTGACTGAGGTTTACCAGTATATTCACTGATTAGTAAGGAGGAAAATAAGGATTTGAATAATGGCATGTCCTTTTTGCACGCGTAAACTCAACATACTACATCAGCAGCTACGATGGAGGAAAAAAAACATTCATTCTTGCCTCAATTACGGTTGCGGTTTAATACCACTGTAAATTCTGAGTGGAAAAATGTTCTTTAGGTGGTTGATTGTAGTGAGTTCTAGCAAGGTTGTTGAATTGACCAGTTTTGAAAATAAGTGGAGATGCTAGTAGTGATGAATAAGACCTGGCCTCTCTTACCATCTCCAATCAGAACAAGTGAGCTCTGTGCTTTGCCTCCTCCATCTGTGATCTGACAGGTAAATGTTCCCTCATTATCCTCAGTGACGTGGTCCATGATGAACTCAATGATACCTGTAGAGACATCATGACCCATCTTGTTGGGCTGCAGAAAAATAGAGTTGGTTGTTGTAAAAAAGATAGGCCATAATATGCTTGAAGATAGTAAACAAAATATCCATATTGACAAAGTCTGTGACAATATGCAGCTGACTGAATCTTGGTCATCATACATCAAGGGAAGACAGATAATTATTTCAGCTTATAGCTAGAAGTCTTTTCCAGTTCTCTCTACTGTGTATCCATGCCTTTAACCACAGTGTATCTTACATCAGCTCCAGACATTTCCTTGTTGTTGGCAAAGAATTTGTAGGTGACACTGGAAGAAATTTCTTCAGCCTGCAGCCAGATCCTCATTCTGCCTCTCTCCAAAATCTTATAGGCCAACTCTGATTTCAGTGGGATGACTAGAGGAGAGAGGCAGAGAAAGGAAGGTTACCGGTTCAAAAACATTATTGCACGTATGTACTATTTTTATTTGGATCTGGACAGTAGGCAGAAGGACAGGTGAGGTGAATAGTGGTTAGGCAGGTGATGCAAAAGCAGGTAAGACTTGTTGGATCAAATAAAGAGAGAAACGTGCTCCTAAAAGAAGAAAGACATCTCAAAGGTTCAAAGCGAGTCAGAACAAAGCAAAATTAGGTGTGAAAGGGAGAAACTAATAAATAGAGTGGGTAAAACAGATTAGAGGTAGCAGGAAAAATGTAAGAGAAGAGAGATTAAAAGGGACAAAGAGAGTGATTATTAGAGATTTAAAGATTCAGCCAGAGGTACCTACTTGGATGTCTGATATCATAGCTGAGTGCCAGCATCTTTGCCAACTCTGAAAGATAGAGACCGCTTATTCATTTAATGCAACCATGGGCACAAACAAGCCATTAAAATGCATCTTAAACTCTGTATATAGATGTAATTTTATCAAGCACTTGGACAGGTACTTCAAGTACCAAGTTTGGAGTTGGAGAAGGAACTACTATAATTGTGTTTAATAGGAAGATGCAGATAAATGCACAACCTGGAGAAAATGTAACAATGTGGAAGACAATACATCACGGCTTAAAGGGATAGTTTGAATATTTTGAAGTAGGGTTGTAAGAGGTGCTTATCCATAGTCAGTGTATTACCCACAGTAGATTGCAGTTGGTATGCCGCCAGTTTGGAAAAGCCGGGAGGAATCCTGACATGGAAGCTAACCAATGTACTGCTGTGGATGGGGGCAGCAGCTAAACATATTTTAGGCACCTAAAAAATATTGTCTGACAGTCCTGTTTAAGTTTACATGGGGAGAACTTAAGCTGTTCCTTGCTCACGTAAAAGCCACCAGACTCAATGACTAAATTAGCAATTTTACCTCCCAGAACATAGGGTTGGCTGGCCTACCGCTGCCTCAATCCGTTAGCTTGTTTGAGTTATTTTGTGACTTTACAGGGTTAGGAACCAACAAAACTAACAAACAAGCTAACCGATTTAGGCAGCTGTTGACCAGCAACTTCTGTAAAATGACTGTTTTTGTCAATGGGGTCTGGTGGCTTTAATGAGAGCATAGATAACAGCTTCAGTTCCCCCCCCCACATAAACTTAAACAGTGCTGTCAGATGGCAAGGTAAAGTGGTGAAAATATTCGTGAAAAATGTAACATACACTTAGAACAACTAATACTGATGTTTTTTTAGGTCAATCTTTGTTAGGTGTCTAAAATATGTTTAGCTGCTGCCCCATCTACAGCAGTACACTCTTTAGCTTCCGTGTCTGTACTCCTCCCTTCACAAAACTGGGGGCCTATCAGCTGCCATCTACTGAGGGTAATACACTGACTATGAATAAGTATCTCATACAACCCCACTTCAAAAATCCGAATTACCCCTTTAAGTTGGACTGGAAAAAACTGTAGGCCAAATGGGAACCAATCTGTGTAAGGCGCATTGAATAATAATAGTATAGCCTCGTAGCATAGTGGTGCAATAGCAGGAAAACATTGTGGAATTTCCTGACAGAAAGCCCTTTGCCATGAAGACGTGGTTTTAAAAACCCACACACTGCCCCAAGCCAGGATAAATGTTGTAAGCAATGTGCTCAGCTAGTATTCATCAGATAGTTAATGAAATTGTTTGTTGCCTACGTGCCAGTGTGATGTGATCGTTTTTAATCACTGTCTCATTGCTTTCATCTTTGTTTCATCCTACACATCGCCTCAGTTCTTCGATAAATGGTGTAATTTTGACGAATTTTGGATGCTGCAGTACAGATGTTCAATGATCAAGGCATGAAAGATATTTGCATACTTTAACAGATGGAGGAAACAAATATTTACTCTAATTAAATATGGCTGATGAGACTATGGAGATAAAAGCAACTATTCGAATTACAGTGTGACAACAATAATACATACATACAATGCATACAAGTCAGTCTAGGCTGTAAAAAACTGAAACATAATATTCAAAAGATTGGGTTGCAGAGAGAATTTGGATTTCTGTACAGTTTGAAAACCATAGTTTGCCTGGGTAGTGGTAAATCCTACCTTCAGCAGAGATTGTAAAGCTGGATGACACTCCGTCTGTGTTAGTAACAGAAACAGAGTATGTCCCAAAGTCCTCTTTATCTGCATTCTTAAAGATCAGCTTAGAACTACGATGCACGGCAGGAGAGAGATGCAGACAAACACATGTTGCACATTTAACATTTAAGAATGCATTTTTATAGTATCTAATGGTTTACGTGTACACACAAATATTTGAGTGTGTGGGGTCTTACTGGCTGCCTTCTGTCTTAATCACTATTCCTTTGGAGAAATCAGTAATTTCTTTATAATCTTTCTTCCAGATAAACTGAGAGCCCTCGCTGATTTGGCAGGACTCGAATGACAGAACAATGTCACCTGACTTCTCATCCACAACGCAGGATACCTCCTGAGAGCCTTGAATACACAGAGACAAACACATGAAAGTGATCTTTTATAAACTGCACCAGTTTCGGTCTCCAAAAAAGGCACAATAGGAATTTTCAGTAGATTTTAGTATTTTATTGTAGCTGTCTGCTCTAATCCCCACTTTCATCTAGTCTCCAGCACTTTCAAAAAGAGAGAATCATTCCAACTTAGCAAAACCATGTGTGTGGACTATGATGTGTATTTTAAAAGTGATGCCTTTTTTGGAAATTGATGAGACAAATTTGATCTCCTTCTGTTTGTGAATATATGTTACCTTCTGCAGCCTTGGCTATCACAGAGTCAGAGGCCATTGAGGCCATACCTACTCCTGCAGCACTGACTGCACGCACTCGGAAGTTGTAGCTATTTCCCTCTTCCAGACCTGTTACCTGGGAAACAAAGAGATAAGAAAACAACCTGGTGTTGGCGAAGGGAGTATAGATATGATTTTTTTTTTCTAGAATGGCAAATTCCAGAAGTATTGACTCGGCTGGGAACCGTAGGGTCGCTGGTTCAAGTCCCTGTGTGGACAATGAATGTAGTGTGGACCGGTGGCTGGAGAGGTGCCAGTTCATCTCCTGAGCACTGCCAAGGTAGCAAGGCACCGAACACCCAACTGCTCGCGCGGACATCTCTCCATTAATTGCATGTATATAGGTCCTGTTGTGTGCATATGTGTGTATTTCCTGCCTGTGTGTTTAACCTGAATAATAATAATAATAATAATAATAATAATAATAACAAAGTTGAATTGAACATTTTTTTTATTTCCCCTTGCGGGATTGATAAAGGAATTCTTCTTCTTCTTCTTTATTGCAGTATGTTTTTCCATAACACCAGACACTGTATCTAGGACAACTTGTTGATGAGATGGTGACAGCAGTAGTCAATTCTGAGATCCAACAGCTGTAGCTGATATTTGCCAAATATGTCATATACTAACACCAATACCATTGTTTTTGGTAATAATTTGACATAATTTGTGTTCACTCGTAATTAATCTGTAGTTTGGAAACCTGTGTTCAATCAGGTTTCTATTACCAAGTAATCGAATACATAATACTGATAAGTTGACCGACTTGCCTGTGTCACATATCAGATCCAGCTGCTACTATTTTTAATTCTAAGTGATAATTCATGTCGATCTTTTTAGCTTAGCTCAGCCAGTAACTGTTGGATTTATCCACTAGATGTCAGTGTCACATAGTTTAATATCAGTGTATCACTGCATTCATTTTGCAATTAAATGTAATCAATTGCAAATATAACTCTGTGGCTGGTACAGGTTGCTCAAATGTAATGTATGGAAATCTAGAAATAATATTATAGCAAATAGGAGACTTGGTAGAGACAAATAAAAGTACAGAGGAGCACACTACTGAACAATGTGGATCTACAAAAGATCAAAAAAAGCAACATACTGTACAATGTAGCATTAGGAGCACAATGTATAACAGCTGTAACTTGTTTCAGCAGATCTTCTACAGATTGTAAACACGTCTCTTCTTTCAGGTGTCTTCCCACAGGCCCTGAAAACTGCTGTTATCAAGCCTTTCTTAAAAAATAACAACAATTTAGACACTTCACTAATGAACAATTATAGACCAATATCAAACCTCCCATTCCTCAGGAAAATCATTGAAAACGCCTTTTTTAAGCAGCTGAACAACTTCCTGTTAATGAACAGCTGTTTTGGCGTCTTCTAGTCAGGATTTAGACCACACCACAGCACTGAGACAGCTCTTGTTAAGGTCTTCAATGACATCCATTTAAACACGAAAAATGGTAAAATTTCTGTCTTAGTATAACTGGATCTCATTACTGCATGTGACACAGTCGGTCACAACATATTACTAGGCCGTCTGGAAAACTGGGTAGGACTTTCTGGCACAGCATTAAAATGGTTTGAATCCTACTTGAAGGACTACTTTGTGTCTATAGGTAAATACACATCTGAGCGGGCCCCAAGGCTCCATTCTGGGGCCTCTTCTGTTTAATATCTACATGCTGCCACTCATGAAAGACAACAATATATGTTACCACAGCTATGCAGAGGACACACAAATCGACATAACTATATCACCAGGCGACTATAGTCCAATACAATCACTGAGCAGATGTATCAAGCAAATCAACGATTGGATGGAGTAGAATTTTCTCCAATTAAACAAAGAAAAAAAACTGAAATTGTTGTTTTTGGAGCCAAGGAAGAATGACTAAAAGTCAGCACCCAACTTTAAACAGTAATGCTAAACCTATGTGTAATCATGGACTCAGACCTGAACTTCAACAGCCACATTAAAACAATAACAAAGTCAGCCTACTATCACCTAAAGAATATATCAAGGATTAAAGGACTTATGTGTCAGCAGGACTTAGGAAAACTTGTCCATGCATTTATCTTCAGCAGGCTCGACTACTATAACAGTGTCTTTACAGGTCTCCCTATAAAGTCCATCAGATAGTTGCAGTTAATCCAGAACGCTGCTGCTCGAGTCCTCAGTAAGACCAAAAAAGTTGATCATATCACTCCAGTCCTCAGATCTTTACACTTGCTTCCTGTCTGTCAAAGAATTTATTTCAAAATATATCTGTTGGTTTACAAAGCACTGAATGGTTTAGGGCCAAAAGACATTTTAGATCTTCTGCTCAGCTACGAACCATCCAGACCTCTCAGATCGTCTGGTACAGGTCTGTTCTGTGTCCCCAGAGTCAGAACTAAACATGGAGAGGCAGCGTTCAGTTTTTATGCACCACATATCTGGAACAAACTTCCAGAAAACTGCAGGTCTGCTGCAACTCTCAGTTCTTTTAAATCAAGACTGAATACTTTTCTATTTGCCGCTGCTTTTCAGTAAACTGCACTATAACTTCTGTAACTGTAACAACCTTTTATGTTTTAAAAATACCTTTTATGCGTTTTAAATATTTTATATGTTTTAATTTACCTTTTATATGTTTTAAATGCATATGTCTTATGTGTTATTTCTCCCAATGCTTTTAATGTTTTATGTGAAGCACTTTAAATTGCCTTGTTCTTGAATTGCGCTATACAAATATACTTGCCTTGCCTTGCCTTAGCAGTGCTGACATTAAACACCATCATCCACTCAGTTAAGGTATATACTCTTTTTTATACTATGTTACAAATATCTGGTGAAGAAAAACTATAACTAATTTAAACAGCTATGGCAGAACGTAAGGGCTGAGACTAACAATTATTTCCATTATCTGTCAATATAAGTCTATAAAATGCAGTAGAAGTAAAAGTAGAAATCACAATTTCCTAAAGCCCAAGCTGTCCAACAAACCTAAAAATGTTAAGGTTATAGTCATAGAAGACTAAGATAATTTAATTGATTATCAACTAATCAACTTATTATTTCAACTCAAATTGAAATGTAGATAAATAAGATACAATTATATGTAAGGATGGGTAACCCTAAAATAAATTGACCATATTTAAGATGCTCTCACCTTGAGGAAACGATGACTGGCAGCTGTCTCATTGGCTGTGGTCCAGTCAGAAGTGCCCTTCTTGGCATACTCAACATGATAACCTGTGATTTGTCCAGAACCAGTATAGACAGGCTTTTTCCATTCAACCACCACTGACTTATCTCTCACTTCACTGAAAGTCAGGTCATAGGCAGGTCCTAAAGGTTACAGAATGAGAGGAGTGAAGACACAAACGCACATTTACACATTGTATTTGTGTAATTTCAACAACATTCACTCTCTTCTTCCTCATTCACAAATCTATTTGGTAGATGTAAGTATAACTGCTATTAACCTGTGTTTTTTGGGCAACTTTCAAAGTTTGATGGTGACCAAGTAATTCAGAAAATGTCATTTACTAACCAGGCTCTGGCATAGTCCAGGCCTCACAGGTGAAGTCGGCTGAATGTTTGGCAGCTGGTCCAAGGCCGGCCAGGTTGGCTGCATACACCTGGAACTGATAAACTGCTCCCTCTGTCAAGCCCTCCACCTGTCAAAAAAAAATGTTACCATGGTTACTTTCAAACAAAATCGGCAAGCACCTTTCCAAGCCCCCACAAGCCGATGCGGTGTGAAATAATGGATAGTTGTAGTAAGTAGTTAGTAGTTAGTAGTTAGTGCATGCTTATCCAGTAATCCAAAGTGACCTAGATATTTTTCTTAGAATGTGGAAAAAAAACTGTAGTTAAAAAGAGAGAGAGAACAACCTACTTAAAGGTTTAGTCTGTGATACACCTTTTCTCAAATTCAGCAACTACCCCCTTGGGGACTGCCCGTTGTCTGTTTGTGTCCACTGAACATGTTCATACACTGGCTCTGTAAATGGCAAACAAACTAAGTGGCTTGGACAGAGCCATTCAACACTATTCCAGCAACATTCACATTTGTGCACAGGACAGGGTAAAGGCCATGGATGTATAAGAGAAAGGCAGTGGGACCAAGAGGGAGGGTAAAAAAGGAGCACTGACGAGAGGGGTGTATTTGTTTTGGTGTTAAATTCAAATATCCTCAATCTTTCTGCAGAACTGCAGACTACTTCTTTAAGTACTTTTAACAAATTCATGTTTAAATTGTTGATCCCCTTTAGTTTACTTAGATTCTACAGACATTATTTTACATACCTTATAAAGTCTTTCTGTGAGTGGTGGGATGTTAACCTCCCTCCACATGGTTGTTCCGCTGCGTCTTTTGTCTACATAATACTCCTTGATCTTTGTTCCTCCAGAGTGAAGAGGTTTCTTCCAGTTCAGAACCATTGAATGGCCATCACAGCTCAGCAATGCAATGTCATAAGGAGCAGAGGGAGTGGCTGAAAAGGCAGTAAAGAATTGTTATACATAGAATCACAATGAGAATACTTCACAGTGATCATCACAGTCCAGCAGCAAGACATTACAAACCAGGTTATCATCATTATCATCATTATTGCAAAAAATATGTCAATACTGACTGAGGGCAGCCTTAACAGTTAGAGGTGCAGACTCCTGGGATTCATCACTGAGACCCAGCTCATTGATAGCCTGGACACGGAACACATAGGTTTCTCCTGTGGTCAGACCGCTAACCACAAACCTGCAGAAACAAATTCACATGCTTATTGAGTATTGCTTTATAGTCGATAATCAACAATCAAAGAAAGACGTGTTTTTGTTTGCTTGAAAACATACTTGGTGGTCTTGTGAGGTTTGTGATTGGCCGAGGTCCAGTCCTTGGACCCCTTCACGCACTGGTCGATGTAGTAGCCAATCAGATTGTTGGGTTCCTTTGGTGGAGCCCACTGGATGAGGACAGAGGTATTCGTTTCCCTTGTAGCAACCACCTGACCGGGAGCAGATGGCACACCTGAAGACAACACAAAAAATAGCAAATGTAAAAATGTACTATAAATTATGTATAG
The DNA here is from genome assembly GCF_963691815.1 of Echiichthys vipera. Classification (NCBI taxonomy): domain Eukaryota; kingdom Metazoa; phylum Chordata; class Actinopteri; order Perciformes; family Trachinidae; genus Echiichthys; species Echiichthys vipera. The sequence continues at coordinate 20,601,189 of NC_139826.1, forward strand.
ATAAATAAAAAAATACAGACCTTTGAGTTCCTGAGTCTCGATAGGTCCAGACGGCTCTGATGGCTCACTGGATCCATAGATATTGGCAGACAAAACTCTGAACTTATATTGTTTGCCCTCTGCCAGGTCAAAGACAGCATAACGAGGGGAACGAATAGGAACCTGAGTGTTAACACGCTGCCACGCACCACCGTCTACCATGCACTGTGGGGAGAGAGAGAGAAAAAGCATGGCTGCACATAAAGATATGTTGTGCTGCTCTTTACCCTGGATTTATTGCAGATCTTAAGTCATTTTTAGATCAGTCCAGTCAGTTCACAATAGTGTGATCTTGTGAAAACAGTGTATTGCATTGGGTATACAGTATGGTTGTTTCTTTGACACCAAAATTTGCCTTTGCCTTGGACCAAATACAGCAGTTTACAGAAAAGTATTTATTGTCATCCACAGATTTAATGCACATATTCAAATCATTCTAAGGTGCCTCTGATTAAGTAATCTTGTTTTTTCCTAATCCACCCTTAGACTTCCAAGGAGAAAATACCACAATTTTGCACAAACAACCACACAAACGCAGAGGCAGCCTTTTACCTCTTGATTTCAATATATACATTACAGCTTTACTAAAGAAGGGAGGGGATTAAAACACAAGAATGTACAATCTTATGCCCAGTTCCCACCGAAGATTCGCGAGGAGACGAAACGAAACAAAACTGTTTTAGAACGTTGCAGGTAAAAGTTGCAGCGGTGTGAACTAACCGTCTCGTCTGGACTCAAACCTGCAGATGTTGTTGCCTGCGACTCAGCTTGTCAAGTCTCCAGCAGCTGGTTTCAGAATGTAAGACAAGTCACCTGTTTCAACAGCCAATTAAGTCTTAGCAAAGTCTGCTGGTCAAGTCACTTACAAACTGCCATCCGGTTGTATTGGCTGTTTTGGACGGAGGCTCAACGAGTGTGCGTGAGATAGAGAGAAAAAGAGACACAGAGAGAGGGCCGAGCGAGCAGTACAATGAATAAGGAGAGAGAGCACCGTAATTGGTCTTACATGACCGGCAAAGTAGTGTACAATCAGTGTAAAGTGCAGTATTCAAAGCAGAATTGGTGACAGTGTGACATGTTACCTTTTCTATGTAGTACCACATGGGAGCCTTGCTGGAATATGCAGGGGCTTTCCAGCTCAGAACAACGTATGTCCTGTCTGTTTCTGAGGCATTAATTCCTGATGGAACACCTGGCGGCTTTCCATCAGCTACACACATACACACACACACACACACACACACACGATAAAGTAGACAGACTTGCACTGTGACACACAGTTTTCCTTAACCTGTACAGAAATAAACTTGAAGGATATTATAGAAATTACATACAATAATACATATGGATGTGTGGAGTTTAGTAGAAACTCACCTTCAATTTCATCATCGTAAGAAACAACATCTAGTTTTCCTCCAAGTCTTTTGGCTACAGAAAGATTAAAAAAACATTATCACCAATCTGCTTTATGTTCATGTTAAGTTACAGAACTGCATTTATTGTGAAGCGCTTGGCAGATCATTACACTGGAAAGCAAACATTACTGTTCCTCCCATTTATATAATCAAATTATATGTCAGTTTTTGATAAATGATGAGAGGATCAGCCATTTATAAAACTGCTGTGACCAAAGAGAGGTACATCATTCAAACAGGAACCAAACTTTGACCCCTAAATGTAGCAGACATCCAATAAAGCAGTTTTGAATTAAAGAACTTATCTGAGCAGCAATAAATAAATTAAAAATAAATAAAATAATTAAAATTTAAAAAATTAAAATAAATTCTGCAGTTTGCCATATAAAAAGAAAGAGAAAATAGACATATTAACAGCAACATGACTTGTAACATCTATAGTCAGTATACACAATTTACTGTGAACCTGCTTAGTGATTTAGGTAAAAAACTGATCATGTAGCATGGTACAATATCTAACCATCATACTCAAATTTGAACAAAAAAAAGCCATACAGGTATGTTTAAATTTCACATCGACACATTTGTGCAAGTCTTCAAAATATGTAATATAAAGGGCAAGGATGACATTTCTCTAGACTAAGTCAGTTAAACCCACCATGAAGCCTCTCGAACTCAGTAGGGTCCAGTGCGGCGATAGGATCAGACATGCGGGACGCTTTGCTGATTCCGTGTGAGTTGACTGCTCTGACCCTGAAGTAGTAGGAGTGTGATTCAAACAGCCCAGACACTGGGTATTTACAAATCTTTATGGGGTGGTCATTGCACTGGGTCCAGTTTTCAGTTCCAACCTCACATCTACAAAATTAAAATGAAATGAGACAGGAAAAGAGGAAAAGGAGTTTAAGCGTAGAGCCTAACGGTATAACATGCAGGATTATCCTAAAAACAATGTAAAAACTAATAGAAAACTCCCTCCCAACCATCACTTATTACCCACTAGAAGAGTGTAGTGGTGTCTGTATATCTGCCAAGATCCTGCCCTCTTCATTTTCCCTTTTCTTATCATATTGTTGGACGTTTATGGCCGTCAGCAGAGCCTTTGGGCCCCATGTGGGTGCCACTTTAAATCCTTTGTGCTTACAAACACCAACTGACAATTGCTACATATTACACCTATAAAATGAATGGAGAAGTACAACGAAATTATCCAGTGTAAATAAAAGTCCAGTACCCCTCAACTTGTACAGATAGTCAAGTGAACCATATGTGATGACTTACAGTAATCAGTCTCTATATTGGTTAGTTTATCTATTTATAATGTTTATGTGTCAGTAACTCCTACTTGTCCACAAAATATCCAAGGATTGGTCCCTCTGTGGTGGTATTTGGGGGCTTCCATGACACAATGACGTAGTCTCTATTGGCATCGTGGATCTTGATGTCCATAGGAGCACCAGGTGCACCAGGGACTGGGGGAGGACCGTCTACACAGGAAGTGACATTTTCATAATCATACTATTAGTAAGTAATACATATACGGTATGAAGAAGTATAGTTATATAATTCTGTAAAATCTGTTGTATCATGTTAACAACAAATCAATAACAATGAAATCTACCCCAGTCTCTGTTACCTGAGACAGAGACAAATGCACTGTGCTCTGCGGTGCCTCCTTTAGTGACCATGCGTAGTGTGTAGAGGCCTTCATCATCTTTGAAGAGGTTTGGAAGAGTCAAGGTGCTGGCTCCTCTGCCAGTTTCAATCTTCACCCACTTTGAGTCAAACAGACGTTTGTCTGGAAATGAGACAGGATCATGAATTCAGTGCCCCTTCCTGTATGATTCTTAGAAACCTCCATGTAGCAACATGCTTCTATGAATTATGCATGAGGTCTGACTGCATATAGGGATCTTGAATAAAAAAGATGAACCTATTACAATTTGCTTTTATCCCACATGGTACCTGTAATGTCTACAGAAACACATAGCAAATTAAGCTCATCATAAAATGCGGGAATATCGCTGGTCTATTTAACTAAATTTACTATAATTAATTAGCAGTGGAGATGATGTCCGTAACATATTCCCATTTTTCCACTGCTGTGCCTCTGGCTGCATGTCAGCTTGATTGGATCTGGTAGTCACGGTGGCAGGCAGTATATATTACCGGCAATTAAAGTGTAATTACATTGTCATAAAATTCTACTTTATAACAATTACCATCTCTATACCACTGTGCCTCTGGCTGCAGGTTGGCCAGGTTGGGGTTCAGAGTCATGGTAACACTCAGAGTGGCAGATCCTCCTTCAGTGGCAAACACTGGCCCAAACTTCTCCAGAAAAGTAATGTGGATTTTAGTGTAATGGATCTTAGGAAGCATGGCCGCTGAAAAAATGGAGAAAGGGAGAATGAGAGAGAGACAGATTAAAACAGGGCTGTTGATAACGGCTTGTTGTTTCACACACTGCTTTGAAAAGAGAGAAAACTCAGTATGATGCTTACCTGTGAAAGGCAACCATGCATATGAACAGGACTCCTCCTCTTGCTTGTACCCTACATGATTAAAAAACAAACATACCATAAGTTTGACATTATTATTATTATTAGCAGCAGCAGCAGCAGCAAGTTGTAATATTAAAGGCTAAGCCATTGGGGAAAAAGCAAACGGATGGTGACAGATGGCAGTAATGGAAAACTGACAGCCTGATGTGTGCAGTTATAGATCCAAGTGCTTCCGCCATTTGTAAGCACAAATAGGTTGTTATGGAACTCCAGTTATTGTGAATTGAACAATCACTAGAGATGTTGGAAATGTTATTGATATAACTGCCCGAGTTGGTCCTGCAACTATTCATCAACTTTACTATTAAATGTATCACATAAAAAAAGCATGTTAACAAATAATCTTGAGTTACAGTTTTTTTTTTTATTGCTTTGACCTGGGTTAAGAAACTGGTAACCTCTCAGTCTTCATCATCACTCTCTCAACAGAGCAAAAGACACCTCTTGCAAATGAGATAACCCATTGTCATTGTTTTGACACACCTCCCGCACCCTTTTGCAAATCAGTTAACGCAGATGTCATTCAAGCAGTCCAAACTCCATTGCTTTAGCTGTGGTAACCAAACAGAAAATATATGTTCCCATCTCTTAGAAACTTCTTGACCAGTATGCAACCACTGAAGCACCTGTGTGACATTGCTTCACACAACTTTTCAATTTGCAATCAGTATGCCCAAGATATAGATGCAGAGGCATGCCAAGGCTGGATCAGGCATGCAAGAAGATTTTTCCGGAGGTGCATCGCAAGAGAAAATATTGAGTGCGATGTAAATGAGGCCATGTGGCCTATTCGTCAAGAGAGAATTGACTAGAAGAGATTTTTTTCTTTATTGTACAGAATTTTTATTTTTATTTTCCTTATGTCTTACACAGTGATGGATTTTTATACTATATATGTGGTTTCTCTTGGAATATTTCATTTCTTAGCCACAATCTCAAAAAAAAGAATGAATACTGCATTCAATAAAATTGGAAAAATCATTGTATATGATTCTGGATCTATTTTTTTTTGCAATAAAGCAAATTGGCACTGATATGTAAGCTGCTGACCAGTGATGCAGCACTGATTCACATTGAGAGCTGAATTTTGATGCCCCTTGTCTAATGACTGATTGGAAGCGCTTATGTACTTGTGTGCAAGTTGTGTTGTTTGAGGGCAAAATTTGCTTTTGGTCCATATTTTAAATGTTTTGGCGGAGGTAGAGCCTCTTGCAGGCAAAATTAGTCATTCTGAACATTGGTGCGACTGTTTAGGCCTTTGCGTTAACAGTTTTGAAAAATGTGGATTTTGAGTCGACTACTGCGTCAAAGCAATCAAAAAGAACTGTAAGAGTTGTGCAATGAAAACATGTGACTAGATGTCATTTTTAAGACCCTAACTATAAGATAATTCAATACTTTTATTGAACCCACAGATTCCAATTGGTAGTACGAAACAGAACTTGCCAAGTCTGGCTTGAATGCACTCTGACCAATTAGCCAATCAGCATGTTCTGGTGTGGCTATATGATACACGTCACACTATAACATTCAATACAGTGCAATCAGATAGAAGGACTTACTCTTGACAATGATGGAGGCTTGGCTAGAGGCCTGTCCATGGCTGTTACAAGCCACAGCCGTGTACTGGGCAGTATCATCAGTTGAGCATCTATAAAAACACAATAAAACACAAGGTTTCCAGGTTAATATACCTATCAGCCTACATATGTGTAAATGACACATTCAGTTTGGGTTTTATTCTTTGAAGGTTCCTAGTCACCTTATATCAAGCCTTGGATGTTTATGCAAGTCTTTAGTAATGTTTACAGTCATCAAGCTGCAAAATGCCTGTCGTGATTGAGTGGCAGCATGTAGTACTTCTGTGTTTCTTATGATTTGCATGTTTCCTCTAAATCCTCATATGTACACAATATGTTGCTGCTTTTGTTCCCTCTAGAGCCATATGGTCACAGATGTCTCACAAGCCCCAAGCAAATTGCAGAAGCTTCTTATCTAGTCAATCAAATTCTGTTCTTAGATGAGCCAAGAAAGAGGCACAAGAGGGCCACTACATGGGTCAAAGCTATGTTTTGATTTGTCATTGCATGTCATGCAGTCATTACTTGAAGACCAATAGATAAATCTCTTCCTAGTTTCACTCTCTTTTATCCTTTGGTCTCTTCATCTTGCTGTACCTCTTTTTCTTTCTGATGCTCTTCTCACCAACTTTTCCACCTCCTCCTATTACACTACAGCTAACATGGAAATTTCAGCCCTTGCAGAAAGGGTAGGCTGGTGTAGCCATAAGGAGATGACTGCCATTATTGAAGGAAGGGACTACAGCAGGGAGCAGAGGGAGTTGATGATGGCAGCAAAATGTATTCCTTTTTTGAATCACAATAGCATTCAGTTAATCCTGTGTGGAAAAAACTGTGTGTGTGAGTGTGTGTGTGTGTGTGTGTGTGTGTGTGTGTGTGTGTGTGTGTGTGTGTGTGTGTGTGTGTGTGTGTGTGCGTGTGCGTGTGCGTGTGCGTGTGTGTGTGTGTGTGTGTGTGTGCGTGTGCGTGCGTGTGTGTGTGTGTGTGTGTGTCTGTTTGTGTGTGTGTGTGTCTTTGTGTATGTGTGTGTGTGTGGGGGGGGGGGTAGGAGGGGGTGTACAGGAATGCCAAGTTGTTAAGATCTAGGACTGAGAAGTGTGTGTGTGTGGGGGGGGGGGATTCTGCATGTCAGTCATGATCAAGGCTTAAAATTACAACAAGCTGCTGGTAATTTGTAATTCAAAAGAGATTCATCCTCTAACCGTCTTCCAGGGTATTTTTAGAACTGTTTTTTTTTCTATGTGTTAATTTAAAAGGCACTTTCAGTGTATATGGTAATTTATCTAACAGTCTTGAGTGTTTTAGACCACTTAGACAAATTGCTGCTGACTGAACTGTGTAGAAGTAAAATGGAGCTAAAGGTGACTTGATCCAAAGAGGGAGTGATGACTGAAAGAATCCTGGCGGATCACGTACCACTGAGGTCAGCACTCGGGAACAGCTGAGCTTGAAGAGTTGGAGGCTGGAGGAAGAGCAGTCAGTCAGCTGACCCTGGTGTTATTACTCTTGTTTGAATTTATGTGGCGACCCTGACCAGAAACATTTTCTGATAAGTCAATATGTTGGCTTGGGATATGTGATAAGCCAGTCAGCGTGAGCAAGTGTCATGAATAGTTAAGTGTAGCAGTGAGTCAAGAATTACAAACCCAGTAAATGACCAATAATCCTTAAAGCCTAACAGACATATGAAATGCATTTCCTACTGTATTTAACCATTTAACAAACCTTTGTTTCAAATGTTTAGACACCTGCATTGTTTACATCAGCTTGTAGTCATCTTTTTCTTATCTCTTAATGTTGCTGCATTTAATAGTGCATTGTACTGCCACAAACTTTTACTGCTCTCTGCAGACGGCACAAAAGTGTATCATGCAGAAAATAAGAGTAATAATTATAATTATGGTTACTCTAGTGTTTTAGTAGGGGGGTTAGTTATCCTGGCCTTAAATGGGTCAAGCTTAAAAAACCTACAATCCTACATTTTGCATTATTCAACTCAACAGCGTCTTTTTTTTCAACCTCCATATCTGTATATTATGATAGAATTTTTCTCTCTCTCCCTCCAGAACCACAGAAGATGCTAAACAACTGTTTTCGCAAGCCGAGAAGTACTAAGACAGTGTCAGTTCCTTTTCCAAAATGAAAACCAGTTTATCAAGTCGTCAAAAGTTCCACAGGAGACCCTTTAACAATCCTAAATTCTTTGTTTTCTGACTTATTGCACCTTGGGATCTCCAGAGAATGGACTCCACCTTTAGCTTCAACCAGATACGGTCCAGAGGACATGCACAGGATCCCACCATCTTTATACCTGAAAAAGAGGAAAATTACTGCTAACTTTCATCAAGACAAGTGAAATCGTTATAGACAACGTTTTTAGCAGCAATTTTTCATAACATCACTACTAATCTCTACCATCATATTATTACTATTATATCTAAAAGAAGACCTATCCTCATTAAATAATTTACGGTTGAGTAAATTGAGTGCCAAAAACACAATTATTTTTGTCAGTATAGGTATTAGATCACCATCTTAAAAGAAAGACAGGTTGTTAGTTTTTACTCACCATTTTACAATAGGCATGGGGAAGCCCTCAACAGTACAGAAGAGTTTGATTGGAGTGTTTTCAAACACAGTGTGGGATCTGAGCCTGACCAGGAAATGTGGTCCCCTGATCATAGGCTCCTCACGCACATATTTGCCCACCATCTTTGACGTTACCTAGACAGGGAAACAAGAATATCAATAGAAATTAATGAAAGGAATAATATACACATCTTACTCACACACTCTGTTATTGCCTTATTATCATATTACTGTACTATATCATATTATAACAAACAAAACAATCAGGTTCAGCAGCCATTGTCTCAATATGAGTTCAGTACAGATAACTGCACATAATGTTCACTCATGGATTATAAGCAAGTCTGGGAAAGTTCAGAGATTCTTACCACTTCTTGGATGCGAGCATGTGTTTTGTGCTCATATCTTTCCTCCATCGCCTCAGAACTAAAGACAAACAGTAAGTCAGTTTTGTGAACAATTAAAGTTTTCCTAGAACACAGGCTGATGATTTTGTAAATTCTTAAAGATATATATGATTTTGAACATGTAACTACTGTTTCAAATATTTAAGATGAGACGTTGGTATCTCTGCACAAATAGCATTTGTGCTGCTATGACACCAACATAAAAGAAAAATGTGTGGTTGATATTAGAGAGTCTTAAGCACCATAAAAAAGGTTTTTCAAGAGGTTGCATTATAGTATATATTTCACCTTACTGTTTAACATCTGTGTTCAAGAAATGACAGTCTAAGCTTCAGAGAGTCATTAGCTTTCGACGTGGTAATTACTGTCTGACTGCTAACCATTGGGCACCACTGGGCAAATATGATCATACTGCCTCCATTTGTTAGCTGAGTCTCAAAAACAACTTAACTTACAATAACTTAAAATTTGTGATTTGGATCATTGCTGCTGACACAGCTTTTTAAAAGGAGGACATAATTTAGCCACAAAATCCTCCCTGTGTACTGCTGCTATACACAGTCTCTTTACGCAGAGCTAAATCACAGATTCAGCACAGTATGTCACTGAAGGCCCAACCCATGATAGGCTGCCCCAGAGCTGCCCAATAGCTGCCTGTTGGCTGAGAGCAGGATTTTGTCAGCAGGAGAGACACATCCAGCAATGGGAAGCTTTGAATATCTTCCATCACTGTTGTCCATAAAGCTTTCAGGCCTGATGATCCTGAGAGCTGGCAGACCAAGCAGTCAGTGTGGGGGACACTGGGAGGAGACTGATGCCGGAGGGGCCATGTTGTGTATTAAGAGAGGAAGATGACCAAAAGTAATGTCTTCTGTCTTCTTTTGCAAGTGGATGGTTGGAAGAATGACAACCATTTATGTAGCGCATGGGGTATGTCCAAATTGAAAAAAGTGAATAAAACAAAAGTATGTGAAAAAAAGAACATACTAACGTGCTTTGTCACCTACACAACTAGGAATTCAGATTTGAAGCAGAGGAAAAGCTATTCTCCCTTGTGGTTGTTTAAATGTGCCGGGATTGATGGCTAGTCTGTAGAGGAATAATCATCTTGAACATACAAATCAAACTTATATTTCATCAGTCAAACAGTGTTCAGGAAACATTACACACACAAGCTTTATACTTACTTGAGTTTGAAATAAAAGATAAGGGAATCGGTTAGGGAAATAAGTGCTGTACCGGCTCTACCACTACAATTTGAAGAATTCAACATTGTCATTGAACACTGAGAAAAGGTTAAATGAGAAAAGGTTAGACTTGTGTGCTGGTTAGCTGCTCATTAGCAATATTGAAAAAAGAAGCAAGAAGAAATGAGCAGGAGTAAGAACATCTTTCTTTCATTTTCTAGTGTTCAGTCTAGACGTACAACACAGCACACAAAAACAAACTCATACATAAACATTCAAAGTTACCACCTATCAGCTAAACTGCTGCTGTGATTAGTAGCAAAAATATGTATTTTTATACTTGAAATCTAACAACACACTCTACAGCACAAGCATCTTCAAGAAAGCTTGAGAAAAAAATAAAATTTTCATTTTTAGCCTAAAAATTATGTTTCCATACAACAAAAACGCATTCTCCATTACAATACGAGATGTATTTGGTTACATTTGTGTTTGATGTATCGCTTATGTTTCAAATCATTGTTCTAGAAAGTCCAGTTAGGGTAGAAGTTGGGGGGATGGATGGATAAAACAAACACAGTATTTTCATGCAGGAGACTGCTGTTTATGTTCAGTGTGAAACCAAAGGTCAACATTGACTTATGTAACGTACTTCACTTCAAAACTTAAATCACATAACAAACATACTTATTTTAACCAAAACCATCATCTTTTTCTAAGAGATGGGGTTGATAGTCAGTAATGATCAATTATTAAAAATGCTCATATTGATTTTGAAGATCGACATCCATTATGAAAACACAAGTTTAGCTTGGCCAACTCACCGTTAGTTTGGTCTTGATGTTAGTTTAATGTTAAACAGGTTAGCCTTACAGTTTTAACCTAGTCCACGCTTACTATTATTATACTACTGTTAGCTTAATGTTTTAGTGAGAATTAGCATTTATATTGTAGCATGTACCTGCTGTATTCTTTGACCAAATATTTGCTCTGTTTGTGGTGGTATTCATGGTTGTAATTCCCACGTTTCATCCACACTGACATGGTGACACTGTAGATACTGACCTGTTGGACCAGCAACAAACACACAAACAGACAAACAGACTGACATGGTAACAAAGTACAGTTGATCTTTACTTTCAAGTCAGACCAGCAACACAGTGACACCAACATACACAAACACAATGGCTACCAACCCTTAAGGACTGTCAAAGTGACTTCAGGAATGCAGTCGTGAAGACAAGAAGGAAGGAACAAGATGGTTAAATATTCAGAGGAGTGTTTTGGGCTTTAGAAACAAACTCCTGTCTTTAATGACTTGGTGTTTTGCAACAATTAGCATTACATTACAATTGTTAGCCTGACAAAGCCAGACTAATTTACAAATGCGTATTATTCTGGAACCTCTCATTTCATTTTCTGTTGCAAGTTGAAGTGGTGCTTGGTCCATTTTCAAGAAGTAAGAAAATGTCTGCCTGCTCACAACCTTTGTCAAATTACAGCAAAACAGTACACTTAAATGTGCTTCTGAAAACACAGAATCTTGATCCATATTCAGTCAGTGCTGCCTAATTTGACAGTTTGATCTGAGCTTTATGAGCCTGGTAAAGTTACACTGGACATAGAATGCCAGTTACATTCAGTAACTGTATACAAGCATGACGCACCTCTGTCAGTCATCATCTTTAACCCGCCCCACATCACAACGGTTGTGATTGGCTTGGCCAGGATCTGGCCGGCTGGAAAGCTTGCTGAATGTGAGAGGGTCCGGACGTATGTGCAAGAGCAAATGAAATGTGAGCTTGGCAGATTCATCTGGTTCCCAGGCTAACAATATGCATAAAGAGTGAACAATAAATTTGTGTATGCTGCCTCGTCCCCTGCAAAAACAAAAGCCCTCCTGGAATTTGGTCACATGGAGTTGGCAACACTGTCACACACAAACACAACAGTCTCACTGTCAACTTCGGGAATGACAAGGTGACACTATATTGATTTAAAGACACCAATAACACAGACACAAGTGTACACACACATAAACAAAAGGCATGAATGTAGACTATTGTTGGACAAGTAATGTATATAAACAGTAAGTGGCAACAGTTTCAACAAAGATTGTCCATCAGTTGGACAGCTCCAAATTCCGCACAAGTAGTTTATTACATTTTTATATATTTTTTACAGTTTTGTATACAATGGTTGAGTGTGAATACCTGTATGTTCCACTTTAAAGACAAGTGAATGAAACAATACTTAATTAAACATGAAAGGATAGTTGCTTAGGATGAGCTGAGCTCTGTAAAATAAAATAAAAATCTAATCATAACAAGTTCCTATTACTCACATTCCATATCCTGCACTAATAGCAAGACTGAGACATAACATGGCATGAATACAACACAGATATTATTACCACTGATATAGAAAAAGAAATAAAGGGAAACCCTGCCACATATGCATCACTGAAAGTTAAGTGCTGTGTTGCTGTGTGTAATATAAACATGTTTTTCAGTACACACACTCAAGCAAGAGCATAACTTTGTCTTACATCATGCAGATGTGGCGGCGACTTCCTTACATCACCTAGGTCCTCATACACTAGAAATAAGGTCAGATGAAACATAAAGAGATTCTACCTGCCCAACCTCACCCTGAAAGCTATTGAGACATGCTACTCTGGCAAGATAATTCCTGTTTCCACATCTCTGAAACACCCGCCCCAGCATGTTTAACTCACTTGTTATGCCCCAAAACTGCCAATAAAGCAGACAGTCAATCCAATAGATGACTGTTTCTGACACCTAAAGTCAACAAAAACAGTTAAATTCCTCGTCGAATCATGTGATTGTGCAGTAGAAAAGCCCTAATATTATGAAGTTGTCACCGAAATTGTTCTATGGTTTCCAACATATCACCCTAAACCACTATCCAACAGCGCTCTACCATTAAAACCACTGAGGTCCCTATAGTCCTTGTGAATAAGTAAAGTTTATTTAAATAGCACCGTCTAGAGCAGATATCACAAAATAGAAAATCAAAGCAATAGATATAGGAACCCATTGTGCTTCCAAAGAAAATCAGTATTAAACTCAACTGCCCTCATGGCAAGCCTTCCCTGCAGGCAGGTCATATCAGACCTACACCCAAATGGCTGTCCTCTGCCTCTGTCAGTCCAACCAATACTGTAACAGCATAAATGCCTGCCAAATGACACCCGAGTCTCTCTCTCTGTAACATTAAACCTTTAAATTCCAACCATAAAAACTCATAATATAAATATAACAAAAACCAAACCTAAAATATTCTGCGGCTTGATCAGAAGCTGGATACAAACACTTGATGTGCTCTCACTAGTGGCAATGGAAATACAACAAAATAATAATGGATCCTTTGTATTGTAAGCTCCTTCATTTATAAAGATCAAACAAAGTCAATATAGTATGAGTCCCAGAACTACAAAAAAGCCAATTTATGCACTGAAGCAACAGTGTCAATGTTCACCAATTAAGAGTCTAACTATGATAAACACATATATCCTTGTTGTGTATTTTTCCTGTTTCATACAAGGCAATTATCCTGAATATAGCGGTTAACCCTTTAATTTAATTATTTGACATCCTGCATAAATCCTTTCATTCATCACTTTACTATAAATATTATCAGCTCTGGTTAGGGGCCATTTCAAGCTCTTGGTCGTGCCCTAATCTGCTCTCTATTCCTTCACTCCACTCATTCCACCTGCTCCACTTTTTGAAACAAAAGTAGATGAAAAAGCTGAGGATACGGAGGTGATAGAAACAGGACTATAATTAAATTATAGTTTTCTTACCCCTTGAGATTTCCTTTGCAGCGACTTCGGTAGTCAGCCTGAATCCACAGGGAGTCAGCCTAAACCAAGTACCAGGCCAACGAAACCACTAACCGTCTCCAACAACCCCCACCTGCCTCTCCCTGAGGCCTTATAAGGAAAGAGAGCTGCCTATATATATCCAGTATCCTTCAAGACTCAGGTCCACTAGAACCAGTCAGCTATTTGATTAACAGAGTTTGCCCATTACAGTTTTTAGAGGTTTGTCCAATTGCTGGCTAGTGGCACGTCTGATGGTCTAGACAATGCAGATAATCTGTTATGGGGGGGGAGTCCCCCACATTTTTTAAGCAGCATTATTAGCTCTACAGAATAGGCAGCAATTTGGCGAGCTTATTCAAGAACCACATTGCTACAGGGCCGGTCATTTATTCCATACAGCATTTTGGAATAGATGTTGAATGATAAAACAAACTTTAGATAAGATTTTAGAGCTCATTGGAGAATGCACATTCAAATTCTGAAAATCTATTTTAAATTCAATGTGGCAATATATTGCATATCTGTTTCACATATATACATTTAAATTGTTCTATGGCTGCACTTTAAACAGTGCTTTAGTCCCTCTCTAAGGTCTTCCTCCATATGCACTCAGAAACGTCTTGAAACACTGTGCCGCACACTGAACTTTGGCCAGGGCCTATTTATAAAACTAGCTACAGTTACAGCTATTCCTGACACCATGTAGGAGCTGTGAAACACATTTCACATCTGAGGCAAAATCATATGATGGGACAACATTGAGTTACATTTGAGAAAATGAGAGAGAGTGGCAGGTGTGTGAGTGATGTAGCTTGGATTTTTGGACTGGTCCCTTCCCCATTACCTACCCAATAACATTTGAAAATGTAATTTTTTAAATAATAATGTCATTTGCATAATACATATGATATGTAATAAATTATAAATACAAAGTATATAAAAGGCATTGTGTTGAGAGGTTAATGTGTGAGAGGTAAGATCAGGATCATCAGGAGTCAGTGTGTCTGTGTGTGTGTGTGTGTGTGTGTGTGTGTGTGTGTGTGTGTGTGTGTGTGTGTGTGTGTGTGTGTGTGTGTGTGTGTGTGTGTGTGTGTGTGTGTGTGTGTGTGTGTGTGTGTGTGTGTGTGTGTGTGTGTGTGTGTGAGCCCTCTACTGGTCCTGTGGTGGTAAGTACACTCTGTAACCAAAGCCCTGTGATAATTTTAGTACATTATGTTGTTATCTGACAGTGAGACGTTGGTAAGCCAGGGCTCCAGGCTAATGAAGTGGTGGTACATATTCAGCAAGTTGAATGAGGAAGAAAAACCATTGGAGAAAAAGAAAAATCATTTTGATCAAAATAAATTTTGAGAACAGTTTGGTTCTGTGACTTTACTATTTAGTTTGTTCACTGTTTATTGATGTTTTTTTTGTTTTTTTTACTGTTTTGCTGCTTTTTCACATGCCTGTTTACTGTTATTTTTTTAGTTTTATGTTTTACTGCATTATCTTGCATTTTTTACTGATGCCTCTTATTGTACTATACCCTTTGCTGCTGTAACACTGCACCGCTGTGGGACTAATAAAGGATTATGTTATCTTATCGGATCAATATCTGCTTCTTCCAGTAACATATTTTGACATTTTGAGTATTATAGACAACACCTTTTGACAATGCAGTGCCTAGAGACATAGCAAGATGAATTATTCTCTCATCTTAGTCTAGTGACATGCTCAATTTTACACACTGGCTTATAATGAGTCATTATTTAAAGTGAACCCCTGGGCACTTTATACATTTAATAAGTCAGGCCTTAATTAACTTTAAAATATGAATCTTCAATCTTGGATTTACACTGACCTGGATCCAAGGCATTTTGACAGAAAATTATATTAACCGTCCTTTTCCATTAACTACAGTGTGTTCATACGGAGCTTTGTGAACAGGTCACACAATTTCTGTTGAGAGCATGGAGGATGGCAGCTTGCCAAAAGCTGCAGCAGCTGTAAAGACATTGATGCACAAAGTAACAAAGGAGATACACAGTAAGTTCTCCGGTATGTTGTGAACGCAGTCTAACTATACATATCCTTTCTATCCAGAGGCGCCACTTGCCAGCAAGCAAGGCAGGCAGCTGCCTGGGGCCGCAGGCCAATAGCGGACTCCCTGAGGACTGACAAACTTCAGACTACAGCAAAGTTTGCAATGACAGTAGGAGACCTGGCCTCTCTAAGGGGGCCGCACCTGACTCTGAACATGCCGGTTCAAGGGTGGCCCTGTGAATTTTTGCCTAGGGCTCAAACAGACTCTAGAATCGGCTCTGTTTCTATCAAGACTCTAAATATAAAAACAAAACAATAAAAAGTATATATATATATATATATAGTTTTTATATTATCAACTATCGCTTATGTATTTTGTGTTGTTTGATTGTTGAATGCCCTATCATTGAGTCAAAATGAATCAAGTGATTTGGGCACAGCCTCCAAACTCCTTATCACTGAAGCTGTTCAGTCAGTTTCCATCTGATATATTTTCTTCACAACTTTATCAGAATGCAGCTTTGTTAGAGAACTGATATTTAACGTTGTGATAATGTTGTAATAATTCATTCTGTAGCATGAAACCGAATGTGACCACAACAGTTCTATATCTGTCAGTTAAAAAACGTACGGAGATAGTATTTCACTATAGTGCAAGCTGCCTTAAAAGTTTCATGACAAGGCTTGTAAGCAGGGAACAGCCGGTGAGGTCCGGACAATAAATCGAGCCTCCCCATCCCACCACGTGACGACGCATGACGTATACAGCGCTCCCGATTGGCTGAGCAGGTGAAGGGCTGCGCTACAATAACAACACAGTGTTCCCTTGTCTCCTGTGTGATAAGGCACCCACTTAGTTAAGTTTTATAAATGACAAACTGTGCGGCGTTCAAGTAGCCACCACCGATATCTGTTGCAATATCTACGGCACAAGGTGAGACTAATATAAGCATAACATTTCTGTATATTCTATGGTTTAAATCAACCCGTTGTTCGGTTCTAACTAAAGACTGGGTAACGTTAGTTTAGCTGACTATTGACTTTAAAGCTGACCGTCGCCGTCTGGCTGTTCACTGAGGTGACGCATGTATTTCATTGCGAGTGTGTTTACGTGTTTGTTTAACATAATTTCCCCCACGGTTGCTGCTGCAGTGTTAAAGAGCTGCTATATTCGGCAGGAACTTATATTTTGGGCATTGTTGCTGACGGTTGCCTGTTGCAAGGCACGTCTCAATGTGTTTATATAGTTCCAAGAGCATTTTTAAGGTTGCTGGATTCAAGTTTTTTAGTTGATTGCCCAATTAAGTTGTCACATGAGATCATAATTACCACTCACTTCCCCCAGTTAAAGCCACTTCCTGTTTTTCTCCTTTGGTCTATCATGGTGAGCATGAGCCTTTTTTCTTGCTTAGTGAACCAGTCTAATCTTCAATTTGTGTGATGTGAATATACGTATATGGGTTAATCAAAATCCATTCTAGACCTTTTTAACGGAATTTCGTCCCTAGGCGACATCCTGTGCCCTTGTTAACTTCCTGTCAGCTGATGTCATTCAAATACACTGCAACAGGAAATAAACTAGGGACACATTTAGTATGTTTACATCTTTGAAAGGGTCTATAGAAATGTATTTGCTCCACAATCACACTTTTAACTAATTCTACACTCCAATTCCGAGTTCTGCATAAAAGCAGCCGTTAACAGACAAATCTATCATCTTCTTGTAGGCCAGACATGAGGCTGTGCTCCCTCCTTCTGATCTGCATGACAGCAGCCATGTCATGTGCCTATGTGATTTCACCTCCGTAAGTACAGCAAAAATACTATACTGTTGAATATGGTGTTGGATGAATGAACTGCTATTTTCTGCCTGTCGGTTTTTCATGTCTACTAGTCACTCTACGGAGAAATTAATGTATAGATTCAAGATTTAATATGTGTGTATGTATTTGTATGTATTTCAGACACATGTGGACCAAACTGATCCTGACCCACCATTGGCCAACCACCTTCTGTAGTGTGAGTTTCTTCCTGACTTATTTATTTAGTTATTAACATTTTGACTTTTTAAAAGTTGCAATAAGGCTGATTTACAGAAACGCAATTTGACACATCACAGTAGGAAAAAGCCCATGGTGCTTGAATAGCACAGAGCCGTCATTAATGTTATTAGTAGCACTTGTGCCAGATCTAGATTTGACTCTTTACGTATTCTTCAGTTGTTCTTTCATTTGTTCTTTCAACTTAAGACAATTTCCCTAATGTAACCTATATACTGTATCCCTGATTCAAGGTTTAATGCTTCAATATCATGTGACGTCTATGTCTGAGTCATGAGACTGCCTTTCGGGTTTGATTAGGCAAGATTCTGTTATGCACAGGAAGAACAGGTTTCATCATTCCATAAACCACAATATGAAACAAATGTCACATATTTAGTTCTTTTGGCAGCGGTTTTCTCGCTTTGTTCTGGGTTTCATTTCCTTAGTAATTGACAAGCATTTTCAGTAGAAGTTTCTATCTAGGTAAATTTTGGAGCACTTTTAATTTTGGACTTTGGACTTTTTCCACTATGTGGTTGTCAATAAAAATGCATGGCATACTGTACTGTATCTTCAAAGTGATTGTTTGTTTCAGTTAACCATTGATACTAGCGTAGTTAATCTAAGAATCAAACTAATCAGTAACAGAAATGCACCTTCATTGAGGTTATGATAGATTTTCGTTTTTCAGCTCAATGAGACACTGCCAGCTTAGAGTTAGTGAATGTTAATTACTAATGACAGAATTAAGTGTTAGGTCTGTATTCAGATGCAAAAAAAAAATCTAATTTTCATATGTTTCAGATGGAACATCCAGCATGTCATCCCAACTTTAGCTACTGGACACTACATGGACTCTGGTATGTGTGTGCATTTAATTTTTTTAATAATGTGGTGCATCTAGTTGTTAGAATATATTTAAGGTATAAAATGTAAGAATAAAATCCAGCTCAGAACTTGGAAGAATACTATAGGGATTTATTGTATATTTGCCACTAACGTACAGTACCAGTCAAAAGTTTGGACATGCTTTCCCATTCAAGTGATTTAGAAAGCATGTCCAAACTTTTGACAGGTACTGTATTTAGGAAAGTGACTGTAAGGAAGCACGTCTTTGTTGTTAGATTATAATACCTGTTTTGACTACCTTTTTTTTTCTCGCTACCTGCGAGTGAGTAACAGAGGGCAAATTATATATCTAACATGAGGATTCTCTCTGTCTTTTAGGCCAGATAAAGGGATTGACTGCAATTCATCGTGGCATTTCAACTCTTCCGAAATAGAGGTACAACACTGTTCAGATGGACTGTGTCTTTATAACTGGGTGTAACATTCATAGAGTAATATATTCTTTTTGTAGATCTATAGTCACTTTAATTTATCAAGAAGAACAGACACTGGTTACACCAATGACGATAGACAGGACAAAGAAGAAAGGGGCGAATACAGTAAAATAAAACACGTTAAAATTTGGCATTACTGAATTCAAGAAGGTACATCAATGACTTTCTCCTCCTTTTCTCTAGCTTGTTTATTAATTTATAAAAACAAATCTGTTTTGGGGTGTGTATTCTCAGGACCTGCTTCCAGACATGAAGAAGAGTTGGCCTGACTTGCTTAGCCCCTCATCTGCTGGATTCTGGTATTGTTTCAGTCAATCCTTTAATTCTTTCTGTGTGAATCTGTCTGACACTTATTTTTTTTAGTTTGTTTATGCTATAGCACTGTACTACGACCACATCAGAATTATCTAACATGTATCTTACAAATGCAGTGGCATGTTTTTTCTGGTTGTCTGCATCCTCAAGTGAATTTTGATATGCAAGTAATATGACAGTGATAATTACTACTTTATTATTGAATAATAAAACTGAGTAGTGTGGACATTAATGTACCTTTACTCCACTATAACCATGCTGTGTACACCCGTAAATGTTTATGATCTCAAAGAAATACAGTATGTGATCATACCTTATTTACAGACCAACCATAATGTAATAATAAAAACCAACATCTGACTGGATTGCATGTACCTCACAGTTAAAAAAAAAAAAAATTTCACTTCGCCCCACAATAGCTACAAGCATTTACTATCACCAATCAGCAATATACAGCCATTCTTGATATTGCACTATGTTGTATGGTGTATATATTCTAGTATATGTAATCTCTCTTTGAAGCTGGGGAATACACTATAAACTGCTGTGTCATATATTTAAAAATTAGCGTTTTGACAAGCACACTGTGTTCAGATATTTTTTGTTAACCAGCTCTGACATAGGCCAGGATCATAATCAGATCAAAGTTAAGTCATAAAAATTAAGCATTTTGAGATCATCAATACTATCACGTAGTGTACTCTAGGGGTGACCCCGAACCCCGAATAGTCGACTATTCAACAATTCAATCCGAGGAGCCTGCGATTCGACTGCCAATCTCACAGTTGAATCGTCGCAAAATGCAAAAAATGTGGTTATGAAACAATGGATTATTCCATTCTGGCTCTGGGGGTGCTGAGTGTCTGATTTTACATATAGATGCTTGGTGTCTCCCAATAATCCATGATAAATAGCCTATCTGGGTATAAATATAATTCATAAATATATATATTAATAAATACTGTCCCTATCTCCTTAGTGTGCGATTGAAAAACCGCCTTATGTTAGAACAACAAATACTTTTCATAAGATGCCCCTATCAGAAATCAGAAATCTCATCCCTCAGTAACCCTCTGCCTGACACGTGTGACCGTGCAGCGCTGTACTCGCGTGCACCCGCCGTCGTTTGTGCTATGTCCATGGCTCGCCACTCCGGATCAGAGGGTTTTTCATGAGCAAAACAAACTGATTCGACGATCAGTCGACTACAGACGTGACGTGACTAAATCAGATTCAACTATGAAAATTTTTAGTCGGGGACACCCCTAGTGTACTCCCGGCATCACTTAGTTTGTACACAATCATTGTTAAATGTATTGCAACTTGTTTGTTTGTCTGTTACAACAGGAAGTATGAGTGGCATAAACATGGTACATGTGCAGCCAAAGCAGCTTCTCTGAACAGTCAACATAAATACTTCAGCAAGGCACTGGAACTATACCATAAGGTGGATTTGGACAGGTACAGCAGATGCACACATATGCACATACACACCTTTTTCCTCAGAAATGGTGTTTTATTTTCTAGTTCTTAGTATTGACGTGTTGTTCCTGATCACTGTGTATATTTTCTGTCCACAGTGTAGTTCACAGACTCTGACTATTGTATACTTATTTTAGGTCACTCTGACTTACAGCATAAAAGCCTCAAATATAAATCTGTTTCTGTTTTTGTAGCATCCTGAATAAGTTTGACATCATACCTTCAGAAAAATACTACAAAGTAGGTCTTTTTATATTTGAATGTAAATTAAAATCTAAAATATTAGTGTAATAATATTGCCTCTCACTCTTGCTCTTCTCTCCATGCTTATGTGACTGTGTGTAGCTCTCCCAAATTGAAGGAGTCATAGAGAACTTCTACAGCGTCAAACCTAAGATCCAGTGCGTCCATCCATCAAAGGTATAAACACCTAATTGAATTCATATGATGAAATTATAATTTGCTGTTTGTTTTGCATGGTCCTACTTTTCTGGAATATTCAGGTGCATTTTTTTGTGCCAGGTAATGCTGTATATCAGAAATCTTCCAAATGTTGGCTGACAGTCTGTTACACTGTTACATTTTGTGTTTCACAGAATGCGGAGTTCCAGATTTTGGGGCAGATTGAGATCTGTTTCAACCCTGACTTCAACCTCCTGGACTGTGAGAAACAGTTTACCATGGAGACAATATCTAAAGGAGACTGGGACAGTCCCATTGCTATTGACAAGGCATCTGGGTTCAGTGTGTGTGACCGTGATGTGCCGGTTTACTACCCACCACTTACATAAAACACATACATGTACAAACTGGAATGCAACAGCACAATACAACACTAAGTTTACACACACACAGACATACAAACAAATCAACTGTACTGGTATTTTAGCATGTACACACACTTTTGCTGACTATGATTCCATTTCTCTCTTCACAATTAACATTCTAACTTTAATGATAATGAATGTCAAAAATATTACGGTGCAGTCTGAAAACATTTTGGGCTGCATGAAAATTGTCGCTGTTGCCGGTGTTTGAAAAATCTCTTTAAGTGCAATGTTCTTTTTATATACTACACAAACTAGGACACACTTCACTACTACTTAGTGCTTTAATGGAATTGTGTCCCTGCCTGACCCTTGCTAGTAGACGAATCCGATATAGTGCACAGCATGTTATTTCCACGGCCCAACGGGGGGGCATCGTGGTGAGTTCAGGTCAGGGAGGTGGGCGGGCAGATAAACAGTTTATGTGCATTTTGTTGGCAAATGAGTGGAGCCTTGTGTCATATTTCCAAGTGACTTCATGTTATTGGTTGCGTAGATGTCAAAACCTTGTGCACATCTTGTGATGGCAGGCCATATTTTATACCACATTTGTGTGCTTATGTGCCATCTCTTTTTTTTTTGCAGGCGTGATTAGATTTTTGGTTATTAAAAAAAATATTTTCCAGACTAGTCAAAAACGCGTATTAGTCTGGGCCTTCTCAGTTCACCTTCTGACCTAACCCCAATTGCAACAAAATCTCAGTGGGTCACAAACTTTCTCAAATTACAGCTAAATAGTTCACTAAAATGCGTTTCTGAAAAAAATTTACGTGAGACATAGGCAATACAGTAACGGAATATTAAATCATGTTTGAACAGCGCTATCTAGTTTTATTTCTCCTCAAAAACTGTCCTGGAACAACGAATGTACCTGCAGACTGGATGCTGACGCTGTCCGTCGTCGTTTTAAACCCGTCCGACTTGAAAAATGGTTGTAGTTGGTCCGTACAATGTTAAGCCACTGGAAATCTGTCTGTATGGGAGAAGAGCCAGACCTATCTGCCAGAACAAATGATTAATGGCTCTGGCAGATTTGTCTGTTTTTGAGGCTACAAAATAGCTGGCCTATTGTTAAATCACTGCACAAATATAACTGGGTATTATATTGTACATAAATTTGGGGCTATAGCCATAATTCTTAAACAAACACTGCAGCTTTGCAAAGGACTGTTAGTCACATTTCGGACCCTAAATTGACTAGAAAATAAATGTAGTATGGGGTTTAGTGTTAATGCTTCAGTTTCTTCTACATTATTGTTTTTAGCAGACATGTCCAAAAACAAAAGTACTTTGCAATGGAAACCTCACACCCCACACTTAACACATGACAAGGTGTCACAAATGTTCACCGTGCACCACTTTTGCCACACATGCCCCAAACCTGTACTCATAAATATTTGTTTCTCAAGGATGTTGTAAATGTTTAGCAAATCCCCAACTGATTTGACTTGTTTCTAATGGTGCTGTTTTTGTGCATAGATAAATCACTTTAGCTTAAGCTGAAAGGTAAACTTGTAATTGCAATTACAGCTACAGAGGACATGTGCTGTGGTGTGACATTGTTGAATGAATATTTGTACTGTCATTTTTTTTGATGTAAATAAATCAATATCAAATGAATTTGCCTTGGTCATCGGTGAGTTATGTAAAATGCAGCACTGATGAAGTAAGATTAAATTATGAATTTGCAATTTTAATACATGTGCTGTAACTGAAAGTGAATTCAACCTATAAATAGAGCTTGGTGAATGAATATAGAAGGACCATCTGCCTGGTAACAGTGGTGTCATTTTTGTCAGAATGTCTGCATGTTGTATAAGATACATTGTATAAAGTACTATGTCTATAGTACTTCTATCTGTCCACATCTACTCAGTGTGTATGAATATTAATGTTGTGATCTCCTTACAGAGCCGTAATCCTCTCGGGACAAAGACACCAGTCCATAATCCTGAATCTCCTCCCACAACACAGCAGATTGACTGAACACATCTGATTACATTTCAATAGTGCCTAAAATGCACTGAAACTATGTGCCAGTTATATTATTAATGTGGTCCAAAATGAAAACAGCACTATGAGCTCTGATTTTAGTGACGTTCCAAGTTTCGGGATCACACATTGAGTCTTTGAGGTGAATTACCCCAGCAGAAGAATTTGAAATCTTATTTTAGGAATAAATTAAAGCCCATGTCAACTACAGACACTTGACCCAGGAAGAGCAGTAGTTCTGACCTTACCCCCCCCCCCCCCCTTGCCCTCCCTCTCCCTGCTTATGTAACACTGCAGTCTCTGCAAAGCTGCTGATGTGACAGATCCAACTACCTACACACACACACACACACACACACCAGTGATCCACCAGATCGTACTGTACTCTCTATGATTGCTGTCCTTGCTTCTGTCATCACTAATGATTGTAACATTGATTACTGTCATCAAATTGAATTGTGATATAATGTCACTGAATCTGAGCCACGGTATTTTCCACAGACCTCTACTGGTGTGCTGTTTACATTCTACTTTTTTGCTGTCATTAGGCATTGTTTTTTTATTCAGCCTGAGTGTGTTACAGGATGTCAGGCGGGTGCTAAAGCGAAGGGACAGGGGAAGGGGGCAGACAGAGAGAGGTAGCTGGGTTACACCATGTGACCTCGCCAGCTGTTGCTGTATGCTGGTGGGAGAACCAGAGAGGGAGGTGAGGGGCAGGAGCAGGAGAATAAGGGAGGGAGGGGTTGGGACTTTGCCTGCACACAATGTGACTGGTGACAATCCCTTCTGCAGAGAGAGAGCGAGAGAGAGAGCAGGGGATGATCACACACATGCACAGGCTGGGATGTGAAGTGGGAGCTCACACACACCTCTCCTGATTCAGCGGAACAGATTTATTCGTCACCTCTTCTGGCGGTCTCATGCAGCGAGCCGGCTGCAAAACACAAGACAATCCCAAACCCAGCAGCACCTGCCCGTTCGTCAACCCATCTGTCTGTCTGTGCAGATTAACGCCCCTGTTACAACTCTGATTGCGTGCTTACTGGCGTCTACTGCGTCTGAGAGACGGAGGGGGGGACACGACATCCAGAGAGACGAGCGGCGAATGTGAATGATGGGAAGACTAAAAAGCGACGACTACACTGAGGATTGGCCAATGGATGAACTGCGAGACAAATAGATAACCAAAACAAAAAAGCACTGTTTCTGCATCTCTACCTTAGGACCCCCCCTCCCCTGCAGGGAGATGTTCGTCATTATGGGATAGATGCACAGGTCTGCCCGTTGCCATGGATACCAGCACGCGAAAATTTACAGTGCGGCGATGGTTTTCTATCTACCTGAAGAACAAGGCTGCAAGGACCAAGAACAACACTGGCTTCTGTCAACTAGAGGTAAGTCGAGCTGTTAAGACACACTCCTAAGAGCAGTCAAAACTTCTATCAACTAATACATGTGTGTGTGAATCTGTGAGTGCTGGAAGGTTGATTGCATCACAGTTGCACCATGTGTGTGTTTGTGTGATCAAGGCCATAACAGCAGCCGTCTCATATCAACAGTAGATGAGGATTTATGCGAATAGTATGTGTAAACATGGGAATGGAGGTGGGAAGAATGTGTGTTATTTCATTTCAACATTGTTACAGTTGTTCCTCTACCTGTCTGTCAAGAAGCCAGAAAACGGGCAGAGAGAGACAGTGTTTTTACTAAGAGAGAGAGAGAGAAAGCCAGGCTACATGGGAATACAGTAAGATATTCAAAAATAATAACAGGAAAAAAGCAGCCAGGCAGGCAGGTTGATAGATACATGGACAGAGACAGATTGATTCAATGGATGGCCACAGCAGTGGTCTATTTATAGCCCAAATAAACCAGCAGGGGAAAAAGAGAGGCAGTATGCCGTTTGCAGCACATCTACCTGTTTGTTTGAGATATAAATAGAAACCCTCCCCTCCTCTGGTCTTTGTTGTTGTGACCGAATGCTGATGAATCTTCCTGACAGGCTATCTACCTGTTTGTGTGATTGTTAGTCTTTCTGGCTGGCAAATGTCTGTCTGTGTTTATTCACCTGTTTGGCTGACTGTCCACATCTGTAACTTGATGCTTGATGCTCCATTTGGGAAAGCTCTTTCTTCACTTCCTTCTTCTTCATGAGAAGGTCAGAGTTCAGGGTCAGCGACATAAGAGCTGGTACTGAGGCCTTGAACCTGTTTCCTCTTGGTTGATGGACATCATTTCTGCTTACCTGTCTAGAGAATAAAAGAGCAAATCATCACATTACCCAAAATGCTACTGCACTGATCTCCATGGGCCAAAACAAGACAAGACAGCAGATGACTGCTGTTGTAAAAACTACATTATCTTTAAACCCCAAATGTTGTGTTACACTCGCAAAATCTCACATTAACTCTGTGCTCTAATAAACATCATGTATGTATTATTATGATGTATGAATTTACATAAACTAATATTATAATTGATTTGTACAGTTCCACACATTAAAAATTGTGCCTCTGAACAGAGAGATAACATTGTAGGCATTTGTATGAATTTATGTGAAAATTGGGTCCAAACAAGTGTAAAATATTGTGGGAGAAAATCTATTGACATCACTGACTGTGTTATGTGGGTTGTGGACTGCACTGTTGCTATGCTGTCCTGTCAACAGTTGATACTCTGTGGTTTGTTTCCTTTCACTGAGGATTATTGTGTGGCTCTGCTTCGTTTTGCACTTCCTTTAGGATCTGGACTGAATATAAAATCTCTATTTTAGTAGTAATTAACTCAATGAAATTAACAATTGCTAATTGAATTGCAAAATGAATTGCCAAGAGGGTGAGATGACTATTATGTTTACAATATGAATTAATTTAAGGGAATTTCAAAAATAAAGTGTCATTTTGTTGACAATGCCTCAGTCTAGAGATTTTGACTCTTAATTTCTACATTATTCCAGATTCAAGGGAAACTACTCTGAAACAATTGGACTTATGTCTTCCTCTAGCAGATTCTGTTCTTCTTGTAATAACAATAAATCTGGAAGGCTGACTTTGAAACCTAATAATTCGCTTTGCTGCTTTTGATTTGGGTTAACTGTAACTGGAAATCAAATGTGCTGTCTTTCTCACAGACGCAATAACACTCTCACAGCCTCAAAGAACTTGCTGTCTTAGCAGAAACAGATCTAAGTGACAGTTTGATTATTTTTAGCTTTATATGTCTCAGGTATGATTCTAATTCCAAAAAGAAACAATGCATATTGTACTGATTTAATCCCAATAAGGTTTAAATATATTCTGACAGTGGCAGACAACAATTATATAAGACCTTAATAAACGAAAAAGTACATTTAGAATAATAAGCAATAGTAATTAACACAGTATATTACAGGTACATAATAAAGTTTTAGCTAAACTATGTAGAAACCATATTTGTCAAACTAAAATGCTGATGTGTGTGTGAATGGGTTAGGGAAAAAATGGAAACACAAACAGAACAGAATAGGAACTATCTACAGCTCACAGGAAAAAAGTTTCCCTTTTTCACCATGTGCATGATTAGCCAAACCAACAGATCAAATGGGAAAATGTGCACATGCATATAACAACAGATAACAATTCACTTTGCCTTTTACACCATTTTTCAACCATGTCAATGTCTCGGTGCCTCCTCCCTGAGAAACAAAAACTTCAGGGAAGGCAGGACCGCAGCAGTTGACTACAGGTGAAGCTTCTGTGTGTGAATTTGCCAAATTGTCCAAATATGAACCAAATATCTTTCTAGATTTATTAACTCCGGTTTCACACTTGCTTCAAAGTGGGGTGTAAAGCTCTTAGCCTCTAAATGACAACCTAACTAAGAATTACAGTATATTGTCACACTGATCAATCTCAGTCGTGCCTCTGGCTGGCAGTTGACCATTTGCTTCACTTAGCAAACTGGATAGGCTGAAAAAGGAAGCTTACATTATGCACCACTGCCAATGACCTCAGCCCATTCCAGCAATAACATAATGGCTCATAAATAACCATCTGTCTGTGTTAATTTATAAGAGTGATTTGCTTTATTATGGGGAGTTGTTTTATTGATATGTGTTTCAACTGTAATTCAACTCATTTGGTTCATGTTTCGCATTTGATACAGATGCTACTCTATCACCTCAGTTTTTCTTAGCTTTTGTTTTTTTTCGGGCTCTGTTTTTGTAAATATGTAAATGAATAAACTAATAGTGACATCGGTTTCTTTTTCCTTAGGACGACAGCATACTTAAGGAGATTGACATCAGCCACCATGTTAAGGAGGGTTGTGAGAAAGCAGACCCCTCTCAGTTCCAGCTGCTTAAAGTGCTGGGACAGGGTTCCTACGGAAAGGTACGGGTTGACAATTTTAACATGAATGATCTCAAAACCCTCAATTGCTCAGGACGCCTGTCCATGGGCAGCCCCATCACTCTGACATCTCTCCATTCATTGCATGTATTTAGGTCCTGTTTGTGCACATGTGAGTATTTCGGGCCTGTGTGTGTTAGACATAATTAAATAAACAGTGTGAAAATATTAAATTAATTATTAATGAATTAATTCATTGATAAAGTTAGTATTATTATTATTAAGGATGTGGAATGACATGTCCATGTGTTGTCAGTGCTTAAACCAACCATGCCTCACCAGTCACCATAATGATGAGCCATTTATTTTATAATTATTTATATGGCAACTTATGCTGCAGTTCACCAAGTATATTTAAATGAGTCAAGGCCAACTTCTGCATGTCAGGACAGAAAGTCACAGTCAGCAGGCACGAGGTCAGGTCGTACAGCCAGGACAGCATGTTAGCCTAGCTAGCTTGTGCACACTTACTTTATGTTTGGCAAGTGGCTACCATGTGTTTTTAAATCATAGTTGTTATCTCTATCACAGTGAAACAATGCTCATGTGAATCTTTTATGAAAAGGGATGCTTGTTAGAACTTACCTCAGGTGATGTGTGAGGGGGTTGTAACTTCAGCAGCAAGAGGGGCGTGGTGTAGGGATTTTATTTTATTTATTTATTTCACAACTTTATTCGCATATTATCACAAACATCATGTGAATTAAATAGTTGTAGAACAGTTCGGCATCATACTTAAAATTAGTTCAAACTGTTACAAAACAGTCTATCTCAGAAAACATGACAATGATGGTGATGATGATTCCAGGTGTTTCTCGTGAGAAAGATCAGAGGAGTTGACAGAGGACAGCTGTATGCCATGAAGGTCCTGAAGAAAGCCACACTGAAAGGTAAAAAGATGTATATAGGAGGATGTATATATATATATATATATATATGTGTGTGTGTGTGTGCGTGTGTGTGTGTGTGTGTTTTTCTTTATGTTTTTAAGTAGTACTTATAAATACTCTTGTTTAAACTAACAACTTTGTTATTTATTGGTCACCTAGTGGTAATTTGTTTTTATTAATATTGGTTATGTCCAGGAATAATAAGAGATATGTGATTGTCAGACTTCTCAGAGTGTCCTACATTCAGGAGAATTTGGGTTGAAGGAGGTTAGTTTGTGCTTGTGATACAGATAAATTGAATACGATTATTTCAAATGAGGATGTAGGCCTACTGTAGAAGCAAGTTGAAATGTCATGTGCAGATTTAGTTTCTTTGTACAAGCTGTAATCCTCTCAACTTGCACCTCTAGACTTTGAACAGTTCCAGTATGGTCTCATCCTGTCAACAAGACAGATGCTGCAATAACATTGTTGTTGTGGCTATCAACTATAGACCAGCAGCACCATGGAATGGTTTAATTTCATTTACATTAAGTAAATGAAGTTTCAACCTACATAAAACATGTTCATGATAATAGAGGCTTGATAGGATTTATCTGCACAGTGATAGAAACAAGAGACACTATAAATTGTGTATTCTCACAAGGTGAAAACAATACGAGCATCACTGTTGCAGCTGGTAAAAACTCAATATTATGTTATTAAACAAGTTCTTCTTGGCCTACTGTCTCCTTCCTAGTTCGGGATCGTGTGCGGTCCAAGATGGAAAGAGACATTCTGGCAGAAGTGAACCATCCATTTATAGTTAAACTGCACTATGGTAAGTCTGACTGTCCGATGGACTCCATTTAGGTGTTGATTTGAATCTATCTCTCTGAAATCAGTGTATATGTGTTTTTTGTGTGTGTGTGTGTGTGTGTGTGTGTGTGTGTGTGTGTGTGTGTGTGTGTGTGTGTGTGTGTGTGTGTGTGTGTGTGTGTGTGTGTGTGTGTGTGTGTGTGTGTGTGTGTGTGTGTGTGTGTGTGTTTGTGTAGCCTTTCAGACAGAAGGAAAGCTCTATCTTATCCTAGACTTCCTCCGAGGAGGGGACCTTTTTACTCGTCTGTCAAAAGAGGTATGTTTGCTCCTGAAAGGCTCCCTGGTTCTTTCCCCTATTGTCACTAAAATAATTACAAGTCTTTACTTTTCAAGGTCTTTAATGGGCTGTATAATACTTGCAGAATCACAAAGAGTGAATATACCCGCCATCATTATCCTTGTAAATGCTGTGTAGCTGTGATCCTGGCCTCTTTTACTGTCATGTTGATGAATCGTCAGTAAACAAAGACCACACCAGTGGAGGTGTGTTTTGCTGGCTAGTTTTTAATGAAAAGTTCAGGTTTTTTTTTTCAAGAACTAATAAATTAACTGAACAACCAGTTAAAGAAAGAAGAAAAGAAATCGTTGTTTTAGTTAAGTGCATCTATTGTTGTCCAGAGACTTGTAATCACACTTATGAAAACCCACAAATGTATTATGTTCTTCATAAGATGGTTGTGATGTATGAAAGGAGGTATGCAAGTTCATGCATTTGTAAGTTTTTTTATTTTTTACAACATTTTTTTAATCAGCACCCACATGTATTTCTTTGTTGTAGGTAATGTTTACAGAAGAAGATGTGAAGTTTTACCTTGCAGAGTTGGCCCTGGCCTTGGACCATCTACACAGTCTTGGGATTATCTACAGGGACCTCAAACCTGAAAAGTATTATTTCATAAAGGCTTGCTTTTTTTGCATCCATTAATATTAAGGACATTATTTTTAAAGCGGCTTTTGATGGTACTTTTTTACCTCAACAGTATTCTTCTGGATGAAGAAGGACACATTAAGATAACTGGTTAGTACATGCAACTGCAAACAATCTTCTGCCTTTCAATTTTCTGTCTTCTTTCTTTCATCTTTTACTTAATGTCAATCTTTCTGCTTACCTTGTGTCTCTGTGTTTCAGACTTTGGATTGAGTAAGGAGGCCATCGACCATGATAAAAGAGCATATTCCTTCTGTGGAACAATAGAGTACATGGCTCCAGAGGTCGTGAACAGGAGAGGGCATACTCAAAGTGCTGACTGGTGGTCATTTGGGGTACTTATGGTAAGAACTATTTCGTCTTAAAACTTAAATACTTTGCACATGTATAATAATGTGCACATGTGATCAGAATATATAGACACTTTTTCTACGTATTGCAGGATTTGGTGGTTTGATGGTACTGTCAAAAACGGCAAGCAGGCATGAATTTATTATAGCATATGAGCCAAATACTCAGCTCTTGCATAATGTGTCAGTGTACTGGTCTCTGAATTTGGCTTTCTTCTGGTAGTAAAGCTGCTTAATTACCATATCTGGCAGATTAGGTCCCATCACTTTCTGTAATCGTGCATCTGTTGGATTTTGCTTGTTTTGTTTGCCTGGTGGATTTTACTAATACTGAAAAGGAGGTTAGGATTCACTGACAGCTGACAAACCAATAGCTGGAAATTTTAAAATACTCTCTCTGGCTATACAGATCAGGGAAAACTAGAAACAGTATTTTATAAATGAAAACAATAATTGTGGGGTAAAAATCATAATTATGATTACATTTAATTTAAAACAGTGCAATATAGTATTTGAGACGGGTAAATACCATTAAAACAAGGCTTGGAACTGAAGCAGGAGCATGTCAGCAGCAGTGGCAGATTTTGTTCTACTCATAAAAGTCTGTTTTACAGTATGTGCCCCATTTAAAACAACAAGTTATCAGTTTTCCTTTATTTTAATTGTATTGCTATTTTCAGGTGTTTTTATATTTCTTATATAATATAAATACCCAATCTTTAACTTATTAGGCTATTTCTCTCTTTTAGGATGTTTCACAAAATGTATTATTGTTTAATAAATTTATAGTTATTATAGCTGGACAGACCAATGTAAGAATTATTAGTCAATAATATAAATTCATTTTAAAAAATTGGTAAACAATTTGTAAAAACAGTTTGATATTTGATTAACTGTAAATGCATGATCTACTATCAGAACTACTATTATCTCTACTTGATTTTTCTAGACATGTAGATGCATAAAACTTTAAGGTTGTTGTCACTGAGGTTGATTAAGGTCACAATTAATAGGTGCCTGTTTGTACTGTATTTTGTATTTTGATGCAGACTGAATGTCAGTATTCATGAAATGTGTCTATGAGCAACATTTATGTTACAGAAATAGGCTGATGATTTGAATGAGCTCATACAATAGTGCACACAGTTTAATAAAACACTAAGGCACAATTTGAACATTTGTTTAAGTTTCAATTGTCAGTGTTATCAATGCAAAGAAAGTCTTGTTTATATGCAGGAGATGTCAAATAACTAATGAAAATTGCAGTGAGCATAAACGTTGAGAAGCATTCACCTCTACATTACCCTCCTTTGGTCAGCTGACACATGCTTTGACAATAATAATCTGTTTTCCAGTTTGAGATGTTGACAGGATCATTACCGTTCCAAGGAAAAGATCGGAAGGAAACAATGGCGTTAATTCTAAAGTAAGACAAAGTCAAACTGTTATAATGTCTTTTTGTTATTAATGCTTTTTTGATTACATCCTAATAGTGTTTATTTTAAGTTGCTGTTTTTTGTTTGTTTTACTTTTTTATGTGTTGATGGTGTTTCATTAGTGCATTGTTCTTAGTTTCTGTGTACTAGTTATGTAACAGTGGTTTTCTTCATATACAGTATGTACAGAAGATTACTGAATTTGGTCATACTTAAGTTCTTTCCTCAGAGTTTCTGATCAATTTACTGCATTTCTATGTGCTTTATCTATCTAATAGTTAAAATGATAATTCATTTCTCAGTTATGGTTCATAAAAGTTAAGTTAAGTTAGTTAGTTAATCCTATCGCACTATTAGTTGTTACTATACAAACAGTGAAACTAAAAATAATAGAATAGAATAGAATAGAAATACTTTATTTATCCCAAGCTGGAAAATTGCTGGAAAATTTTAGAATAGAATAGATCATTTGAAATCAGCCATACTCAACCTTCTAGAGCATTCATACAGCAGCAAATAAATATTTGTTATGTAAAGATATAGTGGAGTAATGGCGTTGTGAGGAGAGAATGAAGTCACTCTCCCTGTGTGTGTGTGTGTGTGTGTGTGTGTGTGTGTGTGTGTGTGTGTGTGTGTGTGTGTGTGTGTGTGTGTGTGTGTGTGTGTGTGTGTGTGTGTGTGTGTGTGTGTGTGTGTGTGTGTGTGTGTGTGTGTGTGTGTGTGTGTGTGTGTGTAATCAGAGTTTCTCTGTTGTGATCGCGTTGGTCAGTATAAATGCAGAGGGCAAAAACAAACAAAACGGCATTTGTCAAGTAGGAGACTTGTCTGTGAGAGCTGTATGGAGACAATCTCCGCCCAGTGTTTTCCCCCAGTATTTTGAGCAAAGCACCTTTAATATATCACAGCATTACAAACATCTGCATGTCCATAAACCTGTTTCTTGTCTTTCTTGTACAGGGCTAAGCTGGGAATGCCACAGTTTCTCAGTCCTGAAGTGCAGAGTTTATTAAGAGCACTCTTCAAGAGGAACCCTGCTAACCGACTAGGTACTGTATACATAAAACATATAAATTGACAGACAAATGTTTTCAGAATAATGGTAGTGCATCTACATCAGGGCTGCCCAAAATTCCAGTCCTGGGGGGCCACTGTCCTGCATGTTTTAGGTTTCTTCCTGCTCTAACACACCTGATTCTAATTATGTTCTCATTATCAAGCAGCGCAAGTTTGTCACAGGTTTGAAAATCGTTAGAATCAGGTGTATATGAGCAGGTCGAAACCTAAAACATGAGGATCAGAATTGGACACCCCGGATCTACATCTTTGTGGCACTTTGAATTACCAACAATTAAGATACGTTATTACCTTGAGGGATGTTAAATGTAAGGGACAATAGGGCTGCAGGTGATGCAGCAACCTCAATTGATACAATAGTCGAGTTGGTTAACACGAGGCACTGCACAGATACAAACCTGGGTCTAAATATCATCCTATAATAATAATATTCTACAAATCAGATCTGTTCATAGCGAGCAACAACACTGTGAAAATGTCACTTTAATTATAGCAAGACCAAAGCTACAGTATGATTTTCACAACTTCCTACAGCCACTTCTAATATTAAGCAATACCATGTATGTCACAAATGTCCAAGCAGCCAAACAGTCACGGAGGTCTATTGGAAATTTGGCATTGCGCATAAAAGATTTGACTGTATTCAAACTATTTGCATGTTTTTTGTTTTTATTATTGTCCATGCTAACTGTTTTCCTAATAGATGTGAACAATGACCTCATTCTCTCAACGTTTCTGAATCTGTGCAACTGACAGGTGCAGGACCAGATGGAGTGGAGGAAATAAAAAGACATCGATTCTTTGCATCGATAGACTGGAATGTAAGTACATTTCATGAAGAATATTCTGTCATCTACATGATTTTAAGCTGTCCAGTGCTGTTGTTTCTGAGGGGAAGGAGACTATTTGCCAGTGTACTGTTAACTTGTTTTCGTATTATACACTTATACTCATTGGCATTAGCTGCATACTGAAACTCGGCCTTTATTGTATGCCAGTATGTCAGCCACCCTGTCCTACTACCAACAACTACACTTGGTTGCTCACACAAACATGTATACTGTATATTGATTTTATACTTAATTTTGCTTCATGTAAGGGTTTTCCAAAGATATTTCTCATAGCAACTTTAAATCATTTTTTTTCCCCTTATCATGTGGGGAACATACAGGTATCCTGGAAAATGCCCAACTGAGATGCACAATTCAGATTAGTGGCCTGGGTTCAATTTTAAAGTATTTATACCAGGAATAACACATCTGTGGTGACTTTAGTGGTTATATCCTGTCATCGAAACCCTGAAGCTGTTCATCCACTTCCTCAACAGTTGCCCACAATCATGAATCAGATAAGCATATAATGTAACTACTGTATATCCTATACAGGGAACTTTGAGTTTGTTTTCTTATCACAATAGCTGACAATGCTTTCAAGGAGTACATCAGGGACTTTAAATATAAGAAGTGTGAGCGTGAACAGAGCGTTCCTGAATACGAGAGCCTTGCTTATGGTCACATTATTGCACCCATTTCCTTTCATCAGAGATGTTCAGAAGGCTTTTGACACGTGTTTATCCGCTGCTGTGAGTAGTGATGCTCAAACAAAATCCACTATTATCTGCTTTTCATGCCCACTAATCTCTGCCCTCACCACCGGCTCTCACTCTACTCCTCGCTACCCTGCTTCTTACTAGCCTCTGCCAAACACCGCATTTTCCCAGCTATCAATAAGAGGCTTAGGTTCTCCTCCATACTACGCTAATTAAATCCCTGTGCTGTGTCGGGCAGAATGCTTTACTCTCTTGTCCATCAGAATCTCGTTTGACTTTTTCTCTCTCATCCTCTGGTCTTTCATTGATGTGTCGATCTTTCACAAGTTCCTCAAACAAAATGAGCATCCTCACTTTCTCAGTGGTTGTGCATCACAAAGAATGAGTTGCAAATTAAATAGCTAGTAAGAGTGTGAATTACTGCTAACATTCTCACCATAGATTGTTTTCTTTAAACATGTTTTTTTTCCAAAGCTGGTGGCTTCTGTTGCAGAATTAATGTGATCACTACCCAAAAAGATCCTGCTCAACTGTTTTCAGCAGGGACCATCTGACAATGCAATGGGTACCCCTGCAGGAGATACTCAGTAATGCACTTAAGTAAATAAAAAATGTACTTTGTTTACTCGACTACTCATATATAATTAGAATACAAGAGTTTTCACCTGGTATCACCTCACATTACATATCATAAAGGTGTCCTTTTTCAATATCTATACAATTAAGAATTTTCCTTATGGAGGCCAAATATTATTTTCTGATCTAACATTCTTTTTTTTTATTCTCTTCTTATCGAATAAGCGCTATTCTTTGTACTCCTCATCTAATATCAGGCTTTGTCATTGCTGACTAAGTACATGTTTACATCCACACTTGGATCACTATGTGACTAGTTTTGTGTAAATGTGAGACAAAGTGTGTCGGACATGAACATTTAATTTAACTGTTTTGGAACCCAACCCAACTTTCATTCTTCTTACCGGATCTAGTGACTAGTACGCACAGAAATGTAGTGGAAAGAAAGCAAAGCTTTGTTTGTGCAACACTTTTCACTAACTATAAGCACTTTTACATTTTATTGTATTGTAAATACACATGCTGATATTGATCCTTGTTGTTGTTTTCTGTAGAAGCTGTTCAAGAAAGAAATGAGGCCTCCATTCAAACCGACAGTTGGAAGACCTGAAGACACTTTCCATTTTGACCCTGAGTTCACCTCCAGAACACCCACTGGTAACTGAAACAGACTAAACCATGCACATACAGAAACACACATATGCCTAGATAAAATATGAGTCCATGAAAATGTATTTAGTGTTTTTATAGCTGATGATGCATTTGGACTCAGTGGTATAGTCGTTAGCACTATCGCCTCACAGCAAGAAGGTTACAGGTTCGCATCCCGGCCTGGGCCTTTCTGTGCGGAGTTTGCATGTTCTCCCCGTGTCTGCGTGGGTTTCCTCTGGGTACTCCGGTTTCCTCCCCGGTCCAAAGACATGCACGTGTTAATTGATGACTCTAAAATTGCCCGTAGGTGTGAATGGTTGTTTGTCTATGTTCGTCTCTATGTGCCCTGTGATAGACTGGCGTCCTGTCCAGGGTGTACCCCGCCTCACGCCCGATGTCAGCTGGGATCGGCTCCAGCACCCCCGCGACCCCGACCCCGGGATAAGCGGTTGAAGCTGAATGAATGAATTATGAGCTCATGTTTGTATCTATGTGTCTTTTTCAATTCAGATTCTCCAGGCATTCCTCCTAGCGCAAACACACACCAGCTGTTTCGTGGCTTCAGCTTTGTTGCAACGAATCAAAGTCAGGAGCCTAGTGTTGCTACGGTAGCGCCTTCTCGCCAGGAGGTAAACAACCACATAGCAAAGGTATGTGTCTTTAAGAAAGCAGCTCATGTCCTATTTCTACATCTAATTACTGTTGATTATTGATTGAATAACAAATTAACCATGTTAATAAATC
Source organism: Echiichthys vipera (assembly GCF_963691815.1). Classification (NCBI taxonomy): domain Eukaryota; kingdom Metazoa; phylum Chordata; class Actinopteri; order Perciformes; family Trachinidae; genus Echiichthys; species Echiichthys vipera. Next base: position 20,638,287 of record NC_139826.1, read on the forward strand.
CCTGAATTGATCTTTGCTTTATGAGCTAACTGACGGATAAACAGACTGGATACTGGATTGGCTATTTAATTATGCTGACCTTTCTAAACATCACCCTCATAAATCATGCTCAACTACATGAATACAGCAAAGCAATTACGCTCTCACTTAATATAGGACCCTGACACACTTGACTATGACAAATACAATGAAATATAACAGAAAAGTTTGTTTGTGTGCGCACATGTGTGTTCCCTGCAGCATCTCCAAGGTGATATGTCCTTCAGTGATGTTTACGAGCTTAAAGAGGAAGTTGGACAGACAGCGACTTATGTCTGCAAAAGATGTCTGCATAGAGTTACTGCTGTGGAGTATTCAGTGAAGGTAGTGTGGACACTAAACCTTTGCAAGAACATATGAAGATATACAACAACATTATGATATGATAACATTGTAATATATTCATAATATTGTTGACCATACACAAAAATGTATAGCTTTTGTCCTAGCATTTTATAGCATTCACAGTCTTACCTCTGCACCCAACCAACAAAATGTTGTAAATACATATGTTTGGGATTATTAAAAGATACCACCCAAACAACATACTTTGAGCATCCTGGATGCCTGTTTAGAGATCAAGCAGTTGCGTTTGTGTGTCTTTTCACAACATTTCCTGCATATTGTGTCAGATCATTGACAGAGCGAGGAAAGATCCATCAGAGGAAATTGAGATTCTGTTGAGATACGGACAACATCCAAATATTATTTCCCTGAAGGACGTAAGTGCAATACGCCCACCCCTGACATGTGGTGCCACAGGTTTTTATTTATTTTCAAAAGCCATGTTAGAAGCACCTTTATAACAGTGAGTGCTTTTGTCATAATCCTGTGTGTGTGTGTGTGTGTGTGTGTGTGTGTGTGTGTGTGTGTGTGTGTGTGTGTGTGTGTACGTCTGTGTGTGTGTGTATGTCTGTGTGTGTGTGTGTGTACGTCTGTGTGTGTGTGTATGTCTGTGTGTGTGTGTGTGTACGTCTGTGTGTGTGTGTGTTTCTGTGTGTGTGTGTGTGTGTGTACGTCTGTGTGTGTGTGTGTGTGTTTCTGTGTGTGTGTGTGTGTGTGTGTGTGTGTGTATGTGTGTGTGTGTGTGTGTGTGTGTGTGTGTGTGTGTGTGTGTGTGTGTGTGTGTGTGTGCTTTAACTTTTAGGTGTTTGACGACGGCAAGAGTATGTTCCTGGTTCAGGATTTACTGAGAGGAGACGAGCTGCTGGACAGAGCTCTGACGGTGCCAAACTTTACAGAGAGAGACGCGTCAGACATCATCTGCACACTGACCAAGACTGTGGAATATTTACACTCACAGGGGGTAAAAATTAGTTGAAACCTTTAACACAAGACTTCTTTCCTTCAGTATGCTTGTTTATTTACACATGGTAAATGCAGTATGTCTATTTGGTTTCTGTTACAGTCTTAGCAACCATTGAATCATGTTCACTAGTTAATCGTGTGCATTTTTTTCCATGTGTCATTCCCTTTTCCAGGTTGTGCATCGAGACCTGAAGCCGAGTAACATTCGCTATTCAGATGACAGTGGACTCCCACAATGCATCAGGATATGTGATTTTGGTTTTGCCAAACAGCTCAGGGCTGAGAATGGCTTGTTGATGACCCCCTGTTACACGGCCACGTTCATGGCTCCTGAGGTATAGTAGATCAGGAATCAAAAGAAGAAGTCTTTAATATCTCACTAACACTTACACAAATAATGAAACGGCTTTCAATAACACATTTCATATTTATTTATAAAAACATAAATAATCACAGAAACTAATCCCACCAGACACTCTATTGAAATTACTACTTTGTGTGTGTGTGTGTGTGTGTGTGTGTGTGTGCGTGTGCGTGTGCATGTGCGTGTGCGTGTGCGTGTAGGTTCTGAAGAAACAGGGTTATGATGCAGCCTGTGACATCTGGAGTCTGGGGATCCTGCTCTACACCATGATAGCTGGGTCAGTTAGTTAGTTTCTTTCTTCCTTTCTTCCTTTCTTCCTTTCTTCCTTTCTTCCTTTCTTTCTTTCTGACATGTAAAAAATATTGAGCAAATACAAAGATTAAAACTAAAAATCATCATCATCATCATCATCATCATCAAAATGACAATAAAATGAAATGAACTATAAAGTAAAGTAGGTTAAGGTTAAGTAGATTACAGAAGGTTCCCTTTGGTCTGACTTATTGTCTGTTATTGTAATTCACCCAATCTTTGATTTGCTTGACATTTTTATTCGTATTGGCTCAGTTTCAGTCCGTTTGCCAGCAGTACTGACGATAAAGCAGAGGAAATTTTGGCTCAAATCGGCAGCGGAAAATTCATTATCACGGGAGGGAACTGGGACCTGGTATCAGATGCTGCCAAGGTTTTATTTTTGTTATTTCAGGAGATAGACACACACATAGAATCGTGGTATTGGCACTGTCTAAATCTACCAATCTATCGTATGTTAAACAGGACATTGTGGTCAAGATGCTCCATGTGGACCCTCACCAACGCCTGACTGCACCCCAGGTACTATTAGTCTGTAATATGCTTTATGAGGCTATTTTAGATGGTTGAGAATCACTGTTTTTACCATTGTATTGGCCAATTTACAATCTGTTGAGTGGAAACATTATTAAATACAATACAGATTACAGTATATATGTATGTTATTTAGCTGTATTTTTTTGTTTGTATCTGGAGCAGTTTTCGTAAATTGCATCGCTGTGATTTCCATTAGGTTCTTCGTCACTCTTGGATTGTAGACAGAGACCAGCTTTCTGACAGAGCTCTCACCAGACAAGATGTTCTTACTGTGAAGGTCAGACCTGTGTGCATGTGTGTATGCTGTAAATATCATCAGAACATCAGACCAAATACATGTTATTCTCAGATGTTCAGTGTTTCTGTGTGTATTTCACAAAATAAGTGTGAGAGAATGATAGTTTAAGTGGTGAATACACAGTTTATAAAAAATAATTGCGATTTCAGCTGAAAAAAATAAAGATGTATTTGCCAAATGCTGTTCACTAGTCTGTAGTATCTTATGAGTGTTTGTATGTTTCAGTATTTCTTTTGCCCCGAATGACTAAGCTGTTAAAAAAACTGTTCTTCGGATGCATCTGTGTTCAAAACAGAGTCAGCATGAGCAGTGTACAATTCAAACTGTGTTTCTCTGTCTGTCCATTAGGCGGCGCTGTTTGCCACTTATTCAGATTAGACCTGTTATAATATGATAGAATTTCCTTTCATTCCACCAGGGAGCACTCTCTGCCACCTACTCTGCTCTGAAGCGCTGTGCTCCTGCTCCAGTCCTAGAGCCCGTTCATTCCTCCAGCCTGGCTCAGCGGCGAGGAATGAAGAAAGTGGGTCCCAAAGTTACTTCCGACCCTAAGGTATAGGAGTAACCTCAACAATCTGAAGGACACCCAAAAGGAATAAGCATGGACTCAAATAATTAAAGAAGATATACTCTTTTGGAAGAGAACAAACCTTCTAACAAAGTGCTCGTAGGCCTACTGTATAGACCGAATGTGTCCTACTTTAAAAATCGTATCGCAAAGTCAAATTAACTATGACAATAAAGCAGTCCACTAGGACTAGCTTCAGTCTACTATATTCAAATTGTAAATTTGAAACCTTTAAATTTTAAAGTATTCTGATACAGTGCAATATAACACTCATAATGTGCACATGCACATGATAAATGTGACTCTAAATGGCTTATAGAAGTTGACTAATATTACCTTAGTATGAACCATTCTTAATCCTGAACACAGGGTTTTGTTCAATCATGCAGAAGCCATGAAAACATTTTTCATGGTGTGGTCATGGCTATAAAATTGCCAAAAATTGAAATATATCTGCCGATGATAATCAACGTGAACGCATATATGTTTACTTCTTTTTGTCCATACATGTCATAATGCCATTAGAGTTGTAGTGCAATAATATGCAGTACACAGTGCACTTTTCCATGTCTATAAAAGCTACAGCAACTGAAATAGGGAGAAATTAGTCTGGTCACAGAAATCATAAAAAGTGTGTTCAATACCACAAACAACACGTCAAGTGGTCGGTTTACTTTAGTTATCAGGTTGAGCACATACATTTATGTCACCAGAAGTTCATGCCATACATTAATACCGTCTTCCACAGTCATTGCTCTAATATTTCTAACAATAGATGTGTGTTAGAGTAATGTAACTCACTCTGACTGACATTTTTCCTCAACTTCTACAGCGATATGCATGCTAAAATGTAAATATCCTACCAAAGGGAATCATTAAGTTAACAATACCATTGAAGTCTTATTCTTCATAGTATGCTTAATAATTTAACTGTATGAATTGCTGTCTTCCATAAATACAGCCTTTGACTATTGTAAAATGTATTGTTAAATGTATCTCTACTGCACTTCTCAGATCAGATGGAACAGTGAGCTATGAAGGTATTTATGTTGAACGTAGTTTGTTGTGTTTTTTCATGACAGATTCAAAATGAGTAGTCCTGGGGAGCATCATATGGCTCTTTGGTAAGAAAAAACTCTGCAGCCTATACTACTTTGTATTATTAACTCAGCATTCAGTGTAATAGATCATCTTTCAGTGTGTGCTCCGAGTGTGTCAAGTAACTGCCTGCATACTTCTGTTTGCTGTTAGCGTCTGAAAGCCAAAATGTTTGAGAAACACTGTGACAGAGGATTGTATATACTATCTATTGCTGCTGCCCTGATTGTATCTAATACGTTGTACAATCACAAATACGAGGTAAGACTGAACAGGGTGTTTTGGAGACATGAGTAGCACACTTTGTGTTGTACAATTTACCAGTAGAAATGTAGATTAATATGCATTCTTACTGGTTAGAGGTAAAACAAAACATTGTGACGTGTAAACCAATAATCACCGTAGCAGAGCTTCAGTAATTCTGTAAATATTATGTTTGCATACACGCAGGCTGTTGCTGATAAGGTTGTATATATATTGTGTTGTACAACCACACGTTCAAGGTAAAGCTGTAAATATTGTTAATTTAGATTGTACATATAGTGTGGTACCACTATTGGCAAGCAGTGAGACTGTATATATTGTGTTTGCTGATATATAGAGATTGTACATATTATATTGTGTTGTGCATCCATTGCTCACTGTACATACTGTCTATACCTGGCCAATCACTGAATTTATTGGCTAGAATGCCAAAGTTTTACAAATAAAGGAAAAGAACTGAAACGGCATTGATATGAGCAAAGAGGTTGTTTTTTCTCAATCATGTTTATGTACCAGCATGTGTAAATGTTCTTACCTAGAGATTAAAAAAATGTATAATATAAAATAAACTTCCATTCATAGATGACAGAACACCTTTTTCAAATACAGCATTTTGACATGTCATAGTAGGAAAATAACTGGTGTTACTAACAACATTAATGATGGCCCTGTTATGTAAGTAGATGAAATGTAACATTTACTCAAGTACTATACAAATTAAAGGTACTTGTACTTTACTTGGGTATTTACAATTTCTTCCAATATATGCTAACCTACATCTCACAGGGAAATATTGCACTTTTCACTACTTTACTTTTCAGATTAGATTAATAATAATACAAAGTGATGATGCAATATTATAGATTAAGCTTCCCCAGCAAAATAGAGTAATTAGCCTCACCTTTACCAACTGCAACATTAGAATGATGAGCACATTGATCCATCACTAATTATAATACAATAATATATGTTATTTTGAAATGGGTCAGTCTGCATAATGACTACTTTTACTTTGGGTGAATGAAGGACATTTTTTATACTGTAGTATTGCTACTTTTACTTCATTTAAAGATCTGAAGAATTCCTTAAGTCACGGCAGTGTGACAACGAACAAGCATGTACGATACAAGGCGATGCAATTATCATGTCAATGTAGTTTTATATCAAGCTCTGAACCCTGCAACACAGAGCTGATAACGTACCCACCAGCTCACAGGCCCAAGGGGAATAATGCAAACACCTGAGAGGCGCCACAACTCACAACTTGTGGTTACCCCAGCTCGACTTTTGTGAAAACGGCAGCTGCTTCCAGCAAGAAAACAAAAGTGGTTGAAAAAGAAAACAAGAAAAACAACATAGTCATTCCATATTAGGCTGGGGTATCTGATAAATTCAGGAGGATCTTCAACAAACACTGCATCCCTGTGTATTTCAAACCAAGTAACACACTCAGACAGAGACTAGTACATCCCAAAGACAGAACACCACACACCCACAAAAGCAATCTGGTTTATGCTGTCCAATGCAACGAGGTATGCAAATATTTCTACATTGGAGAAACAAAACCACTGCATAAACACATGACCCAACACAGGAGAGCCAACTCCTAAGGCCTGGACTCTGCTGTCCACTTACATCTCAAGGAGAAAGCCTACTCCTTTGATGACAGCAATGTCCACATCCTGGACAGAGAGGACAGATGGTTTGATGGAGGAGTAAAAGAAGCCATCTATGTAAAAGTAGAGAAACCATCGCTAAACAGAGGAGGAGGTCTGAGACACCAACTATCTCAATCTCATCTTTACAATGCAGCCCTTTCATCCCTTCCCAGGAGATTCAACAGTCTAACCTCAAAGAACAACTGTTCACAAATGGCCTCCAGTGACTCCAACGACTGTCGTTGTAAACCAGAAGAGCACTAACAAAGTCGAAACCTACTTCCTACCAAACACTGTCACTCCAACGACGGTTGTTGGCACTTGGAGCACAAAGGACTCCAGTGACATCATCGGCCTTATGAGAGGTTAAATACCTGGATCTCCACGCCAGTTAGTTGGACCAGTCCCAGCCTGGTCAGATGCGTACATGAACCGATGAAGCCTCTTGGATGAGAGGTGAAACGTCTTCCTAGACAAATAACCAAGTCAGGTTGCTTTTGACTGAAATTGCTTTGGGGAAAACGATGACCTGGACAAATGAGAATATTCACTTCCAATACTCTCCTATATATATTCCAATGGCTCTTTGGCCGATAGGTGCCAGAAACTGCCAAAAAAAGTCATATACCCACGTATACCCTCCACTACTCCACTGTATGAAACATAGTATGCGGTGAGAGTTCCGTACTGTATCTTTCTCTTTCTCATGATAATGTGGCAGCAAGCCACTAGATGGCAACCAATCATAACCAATGCTCTCACTCTCTATCTTTCTTTTTCTTTCCAGAAGTTGTCCCTTTAGAGCTGTAATCCCCCAAAAAGAAGCAAAGAACACTTTAATTTATATCAACCACCAGGCTCACACTCTGTTCCATAAAAGCTTTTAGCAGGCGCTGGGCTGATGTGTCAGGTGGGTGTGGCAGGCTCATCAGCCCTGACATTTAAGTGCAGTAGTGCTCAGAGCAAAAGGGATTGTAGGATATGAGTAGATACAGATGACAAGCCCCCCTGCGAAGATGATTGCAGTGGAGTGACAAGAGGAGAACAAACAACAGATAGAGGAAGGAGAAGGTGTAGGGAGGGGAGAGATGAAAGGCAAAGGAAAGAAAAAGAGCTTTGAAAAACAATAACTCAACCCAACAATTACAGCTTTGTGTGAACTTAGATTATCTTTCATGAAGGAAGAACTTCAACATGTATTTTCTCATCTTATTAAAACTCAGTATAATGTCATTTTATTTTATTGCAAGTTAATATTTCCACGCTTAACAAATAATTTAATCTTACTTTGACATACAATCCAATATTGCTAGTGTGAGGATTTGGTCTTCCTGAAAAATGAGTACATGCATGTTAAATTATCTAAAATAATGACTAGGAAAGGTTTGTACCTGGCCATCCTTTAACCAGACAGCCAATGTCCAGGTCCTTGTAATATCAAACTGCCAAAGTGTCCTTAAGCAAGTCACTGAGTAATTACCCTCTCTGCAAGTGCTGTTATGTAACATGAGTTGACCTCTGACCTTTCTGCAAAGGAAAGAAGGTGAAAAGACATTTAGATACACATATGAAAGGTGCTCTTCTGCAGAAAGTGACATTGCTGCTCAACATTCAAAAGACTATCCGATTAAGTGAAGAAATGTTTGGCAGCAAACCATAGAGTCACATAGGCAGTTGTCGCTGCAATCAGGTGAAGTGAAAGAGTAAACCTGCAGACTTAACAGCTAACAAGCCTCAACTCAACATATTGAACACATTATAATTTGAATACTACAGAAGAGACAGTCATTCCCACACTGTAGAATATAATTTGTAGAATACTGTAGTGTTAACAAAGATGAGATGCATCATTTTATTTATATTTTGCTCGATTTAAAGACAAAACAGATGATTTTTTTAGGTCAACATAGCACTACAGAACTTGGACTTTACAACATTTGTACATGATGATGAACGGAAATATTGCTAAATAATGCGATATTTATCATTTGACTGCTGCTGAAAGCAATATTAATGGACTATAATCAGTGCCTAATCAGTTTTTTTCTTATTCCTGGAACACTTGGACATCACTTTATATTTCAAATCAGCAGATGAGAAATTATTTCAAATGTTGGTTATTAATCTATGAGCAAAGTGATTAGAAGTAGTTCTATGCAGAAAGCAGAGCCATCTAGTGGAAGGCCATGTCCAATTTTAACATTTTCTGTGAAGGGAATACAATCTTCTTACTGTATTGCACTTAGCTATGGATGACACACTGTGCTGATAAATCTTCAGTCATACTGTCCACAAATAAGTGAAAATAAAGGAGGATGCAAATAAACCCTGTTTTGCTTTTAAATGTGAAATGCGAACACTCCCTTGCGTATCTGTATCTGTTCTTCTTCTGCTCAACATTCCTCTTCCATCACAAAACAGAGTTTTGAAGACAAGCGACGTACACACTCTGACAGGAAAGAAGATGCCACCACCTATTGCACTGGGTACACACACAAACACACACACGCACACACACACACACACACACCCTGTGGCATTACATCTAAACCTGCCACTCGGACGTTCACCGAATCAGACGGACAAATCTCTAACAGACGGCTCCTGACAAAGAGATTATCACCGTGACAGGAGAAGTGTGTGCAGCTGTGGGTGGTGGAGTTTACAGCGGGGAGATGGGGGTGGGGAGCGAACTTTTTGTGCATTCACACATTTGGCTCTTCTGTCTCATCATACCAATGTTCGGAGTCAAAGTCAAACTTACTTTATAAGATTTGTACTAATTGTCCACCGTATGTACGTGTGTATGAGAAAGACACACATACAATTATCATTGACGGAGTTATTTTACTGTGTATCAGACCGAAGGGTGGTTTACTCAACAAGAGAATGGTGTATAAATACATGTGTGAGGCGATGTAGGTTAAAACAAAGGGAATAACTTTAAACTAGAAGATGTTGAGAGGACTTTTGAGACATGCTATACTATTACTTTTTTTCGACATATATATACTATGACTTTTTTCAACATACTGTACTATGACTTTTTTGACATGCTATGCTGTGACTATTTTTGACATACTATACTATGACTGTTTTGACAAACTATGCTATGACTTTTTTTGACGTACTATACATTGACTTTTCTTATTAGATTATACTATGACTTTTTTGACATGTTATGACTTTTCAAGATACTATGCTATGACTTTTTCACATACTACGTCAAAAAACTATTCTATGAGTTTTCTTATGACATTCTACTGTGACCTTTTTCAACATACTACACTATAACCTTCTTACATTTTTTTGTCATACTATACTATGACTTTTTTATGACTTTTTTCAACTTACATATAGTCATGTTTCACAAATTAATAGGAGCCAACAAGGGACAGACACAATCCAGAGATAAAAACAAGACAATAAAGTATACTTACTGTAATCTGTTTCACTATGACTATGTTTTAAATTTGAACCATTTTAATGTTATTGCAAATTTGGATATCTAAAACAACAACAACAGATGAGTTCAGAGTTATCTTTAATACATTAATAATTTATTATCACAAATTATTTTTTTACCAAGAATGCCACCCAGATTTACTCTAATTACATAAAGGTAGCAAGCAGCCATAGTGGATGAAATGGTTGATGGGACACAGTTTGATATTTCCTGGCACAGTTTTCAATAAACCACAAATTGCTGCAATAATGGTGATATAATCATGTAATCCAAACACAAATACACTCACAAGTCAAAGGTGCCAGAGGAGGATAAGTGAAGCTCTGCAGAAAGTCAATTAATCTTTGCAGTGGTCCCCCTTCCCTCCACCCTGCTTAAAAGCTTCATTTACCTCCTATGGAGAAGAGATAGAAACACCATTAGTGAGATGATGGCAGGACTAGAGAGGGGAAAGGAGAATCTCACAGTTGGATGATCTGAAACAGTATAGGCCCCCGTCTCCTCAAAAAGTGTGTGCGCGCGAAAAGGCGAGAGCATCTTCTGCATGGGTGAGCTCAATTAGGTTCTATCTTGATTATCAAAGGTAGTGGCGTTCAACTTTTAAGGCGGAAGTGTGCCTCAAATCCTTGCTGATGGCAAAGGGTGGGCCGACCTGCAGAGTAGGAGTTGAACAGCTAACGGTGGAGATTGGCTGAGGGGTTTCCTGTCACAGAGAGGTGCTATGCAAGGTGTGCATTAGGGGATAAGACCCCAACCATTATTTCCATATCTAAGCTGATGTCTGAGTGCATCTCTGTATGTGTGTGTGTGTGTGTGTGTGTGTGTGTGTGTGTGTGTGTGTGTGTGTGTGTGTGTGTGTGTGTGTGTGTGTGTGTGTGTGTGTGTGTGTAGCATGGAACCCCAGCTGGATAAATGATATTCATGTGTGTTTACATGCACGAGTTCGGGTGTGTGAAATGCCAGTGAGCATATAGGCTCTGCTTCACTGAGCTCGGCTGGCTACTGAAGCACAATTGGGGGTCTCTCTGTGTGAAAGAGGTCAAAACACACAGGCAGATGCAGGGGCACAAACAAGGAAGTTTGGCTGAATACTCAAGTCTCCGATAATCAAACAGTATGCAAATCAGCTAGGTCCTTTTTCTACGCAGAGACAATCCCTATATGAATGCCTGACTTAGAAGTCCCACTACAGATGCTTTTGGAATTAATGTCTCATGGGCCACATATCACAATGTTTTTGCATTATTTTGAATGTATCTTGACATTCAAGCTCCAGCCATTTTAGGTCACCAGTTTTAAAATTATGTTAGTTAATGTACAACATGCTCCCTCCTCTTCCTGCTGATCTTAATAACTGCAGGTCTGATCTCAGAGCAGCAGGGTTTTACTGGGTTAATAAAGTTGCTGATAAAGGATGGTCAAGTTGAATCAGTAGAGAATGGATAGCAATACCCAGGGCTGCAGACATGAAGGGGTAACTACAGGCAGGAGGCCCAGTCTCCAGCTTCTTAATTACAAGGAGCTTCAAGTGTTGACCCTGAGGACAAATAGAAGCCAATAACATGCGTGCCATTCAATATGTGCTCTATTACATGCTTTGTGCTGTTCAGACTCCTTCAGGGGATAACAGGCCGAGGGCTGACATCCGGACTGTCAGAGTAATCACTTACTGCAAAACAGCACCAAGGATTAAACTATGATTCTCTTCATGTGAATATCTCTACAGCTCCTGCCATGGTTGTGTGGCTCAATGTGTCTGTGTGCCTGTTTGCGCTAGTCTAGTGTATAAACAAATGTTTTGTCCCAGTTAACTAGGCCCCAGTCGGACCAAACATATTTGGCACTGGCCCGCTGATGCCGGTGTGTGCGCCTTTGGGTTGCAGCAATATATAAGCGGGCATATGTGTGTGTTGTGAATGTGGCAGCCGGGGGATAGCATGCTGCTTCTGCTGACACTGGGCCTGTCTGCCTGGTGTGCCCCTTTCTGCACCAGTAGAGCTGGCACTGCCTCCTGCCTCTGCCCAGCTGACTTGCAGTGCGCCAGCTGGGCGCTACCAGGAGAGGCCCTGCAGAGAGAGGACGCAGGTCAGCCGTGACAGAGGGATACAGAAAGAGAGAGAAAGAGAGAAAGAGAGAGAGAGAGAGAGAGAGAGAGAGAGAGAGAGAGAGAGAGAGAGAGAGAGAGAGAGAGAGAGAGAGAGAGAGAGAGAGAAGAGAGAGAGAGAGAGGTGGAGTAAAGTGGCAAGGTTGATACAGAGCAAATATACAGTACAGGTGCAAATATACTGGAAGAGGAAAGGGATGGTTGCAGTTGTAGCACTATCATGATGACCTCTTAGAATTTTCTGGGGGTTTTTTTTACATTGCATCTGTATTTTGATTGGTAACACCTCCTTTTACATACAAGAAAGAAGAAAGAAATATAATCTATCCCAGCGGAGGTCATTCAAAATATTTATGGTATTACTTATCATATCTGTAAGAGTTAAAACTGCAGTAAATTCAGATGCAGAAAGTTGCATCTTAGTAACATCTGCTTTATTTTTGCAGGGAACTTACCTGAGGAATTTCCATAAGCAAAAATCCAGGTTCACACACTTCCACCAATACCATTATCAGTTGTTCTTAAAATTAAGGTGGGAATTAACATTATTTAACCATAACCATATGTCATATCGGGGTAGTCTGCCAAATCAGTGAATTAAATTAAAGTTTAGCTGCTGTGTGGCTTAACACACACCTGTGGAACCAAAATATTTCTATTTATAAAATAAAAACTGCACAGTACCGACTAACAGATTCCATTTACGAACAGAATTCAAACTCTCAAAACCAGAATCTCGCGTGATCAAACTCGACTTTAGTGTAAACAAACGTTTTTGCTTGTTTGGGTCCAAACTGTAGAATCCGCCCACTCTGCAGAGTTGACTGAGGATGGAAACAGATTCTAACTAGTTGACAATTGATATCAGGAAAGGTTACTGCACTACTTGTACAGACTATAAATATGGATAAAGTCATGGAGATGACGTGAACATCGACTGTACATGTTGGATGAGTAAAAATCATCATAAACATTAAAGTTGGCAAGTATTTACATCATGCTAGCAAAATTTTAAGTCTATGTCAACGGTTGACAATGGCAATTATAACTTGACAGGATGTTGTTAGTATGCTATCATTAGTATGCTTTTTGTTTTCCCACTAATAAAATAATATCTGATCGTAAATATTGAACATGGATCATATTTGCGATTAGAAATTGGTGTGTCCACCTCTAAACAGATTAGGTGATGATAAAAACATTCTTAACATACATCACACAACAGGAAAATCTAGCAAAAAAAAACAGGGCTTTGCTGACTAGTGTTGGGTGGGGTGAATAGGCCTAAAATCAACTTGATTATTGTGTAGTGTGTGGCTGGCATTAGAGAGATTGATATAACAGCTAGGTCTCTTACACTTCTACCGTTACATCCCTCGTCCTGTTGCTTAAAGCCCAACTGTGGTGGCTTTGACTTTGTGGAGCCGCAAGGCCATCCCTTAAGCACCAGAATGAACGGAAAAGTCAAAACACCACTTAGAGCAAAGGCTCTGAACACCCTCGCCTCCTTACTCCTTCTATCCTACTTTTCTGCCCCACCACAGACTCCCTTCGTACACCCCACCCTAGCCTCTCTTCCGCCCCCTTCTCCATGGGCCCTGGGTCTCTGGCTGGGGCAGGCTGGCACAGCTGTGCCGGGAGCCTTACTGTCACAAGCGGTTAGGGTGACAGCCACTCACACTTCATAATGTCCCTCTCACAGGTCACCGAGCGACAAGCTGGGTCACCTCGCTCCAGCAGGCAGCCCCAGGGGAAGCAGAGTGCCCCTCCACCACCACCACCACCACCACCTCTTCATCAAGTTCCCAAACCCACCTTCCTCCCTCCATCCCTCCACCCTTCTATTGCCCAGGAAAATGGAGAGACAGGAGGGGGCAGGTGGAGGGAAGAGGTGCTCTATTGAGCTGGGCGAGAACACAAGAAGCTCTCCACACTGGAGACTACGCCAGGGTCACGATTACAGTGGGCACGCCACTGCTAGTTCCTCTGATACAGATGATTCTGGCAGCGTGGGTCAGGGTCAGTGTGAGCTACTTAGATGGTAACTGTACTGCCACACTTGATACTTTAGGACTTTAGGTAAGGGTGTGGAAGGCAATGAAAACAGTTGTCATACAATTATGATGTACAAAACAGCGACATCAACGCTAAATTAGATCAAATGTCTTTCAAAGTTGTAGGGAGACACTCCAGGTGAATAGGGTAAATGTTTTTACTGATAGATACCACCCTGAAACTTCCACAATGATCTTTGTGTATTACAAGTTTTCTGAACTTTAAATTTAAAGTTTAAATGTGCAAATTGCACATTATCTAATGCAATATGTGCTCATTTGCATACATACATAACCCTAACCCAGAACAGACATCCAAATGTTAAACAAAGCCAGGTTTAAAATTTCAATTTAATTTTGTTCAGATATTAGAAGTTTTTAGAGGATGTTTTGGATACATCTTTTTATCACTAAGTAAATCAGAAAATACTGGCAACAGCCATTAAGAAATAATATTTTTTGTCATGTTATTAGGAATAAAATGCTTTTCTAACCCTGAGCCAGAAAAACAAAAATAACAGATTTTAAGAAAACAGCCTCTAAAGATACATATAGTAAAATTCATACATTCACTACAGGTGAATAGGCTAAAATTATTGATTTATAGATTTCACCATGAAACTTACCTAGTTGATTACTCACATTGAGACAATTCTTTTTTTGTATTGCGCATCACACACCTACATTTTGAAAGTTTTCTTTCCACATGTCGCAAAATAGCCTGTAGTGTCTCGCCTTAAAATTGATTTCATTTTCTTGTCATCCTCCATATGGGTGAAGGGATGGTATGAAGTCGGTAATGGCCATAGGAGAGCACCATATGCTCCTGATGTCTGCCATCCAACTGTCATTAATGTGCATTACCTCTGCACTCAACCACATTGTGAAGTCTGATCTGATAGTAATACAAGACTGAATAGACAACATTAAGATTCACATTAATAATGGGCTCACACTGATGGTCCTTCTAATTGGTTTGCCATTTTCACCTAATGCATAGCTTTCAGGTCATCTTTATTAAAACTGTCTATCTGATCTGATATGTCACTTGAATTAACTTCCCCTTAATGATTCTTATAATGTATGAAATATCAAATTACTTTTATATTAATTATATTGTTTCCGGTTTTAAATATGTGAAAATAGTTTCAAAAAAACATATTAGAGAGGCGGATTGTATGCATGAGAACTGCATGGAAAACCAGAGAACAACAACTATATACGATGTGTTTTTCCTTCTTCATGCACTAACAAATGACAACTTAAGCATGTGAATTTGGGGCCAGATAAGCTAATTGGATGCAAGGCCTGCAGTTGGCTTCAGCTGTGAGTGAGAGGCCTCATACCTAATTCCCGTTATTCAAACAGTCACACCCTGAGAGCGGTTAATTCACTGAAGGTGCGTACACACCCACTGAACAATGTGTAGCAATTAATTTTGCTCTCCCTCCCACATCTGGCGCTTCGGTGTGACCCTGCCTCTGCTGTGCCGTGTCGTTCAGTCTGGGCAAGCCTCTGCAATTTCACACGTATAGGACCCCAATGAAACGTGAAAAGAATAACGTGGCATTGTTAAATTGCATTAAAGAGTTTAAAACAGTAGATATGTGCATCCCCCTTTCCCTCCCCTCCCCTCCCCTCCCCTCCCCTCCCCTCCTCCCATCCATGCACCCAAGAAAACAAAGCAGTAAATGTGCTCAAATGCTCAGTGACGAGGCGTGACATGATGTAATATGCACCGAGGGTTTACAAAGGAGAGAAGTTACATCTTGAGGCCTATCCAATCATGAAACACAACTCAGGAAGAGGGACAAGAACTTGATGCCACAACAGAAGTCTCGCCAAAGGGACTGCCAGGCCCCTCTGGGTGATGCATCAATATGTCCCCAATTTATCTTGAGTTAACTATGTCTACATTATCCTCAGAGGGAATCTGAGTATGCTGAAAGTTCCACATATAAGTAACTAAAAAATCTTTGGACTGTTGGTTGGACAAAACAAGAACTTTGGAGACGTTAAAGGGACCCTGTTGGTACAGCTGTTTTACATGTTTACCTCTGCCAAGGAAGATATCATTTCGGTTTGTTTGTCTGTTTGTCAGCAAGATTACAGAAAAACTACTGACCCAATTATCATAAAACATTGGTGGAGAGCTAAAACATGGGCCAAAGAGGAACTCAATACATTTTGGAGTGGATTTGAATCGCGGGGCACTTTCGCTAACATTTGGAGATAGGGCATGGTCTTAGCAAAGGTCTGCGCACTACGAATGCCTTTTCTACTTTGCAAAGTTCTTATTTGTATTGTGCAAGTACATGAGGACACATGAGCATGCTTGCAATACAATACACAATACTGCTGTCAATACCTCACTTTTGACGGACTGGCAGTTGGTGGTGGTAATGTACAAAGCAGTACAGCAATGCTTCAACAAAGGCAGTAAAGAAGACTGCCTGCTACTTAACAAGGGAGTAAACATAAAACATGAAAATATTTAAATTATAAATAATATATTTTATTCATATTTTTTAAATTGGATTGTGCAAATGTTTTATGAGGAAGGAAATGCATTCAGCACATTTGTTTGACATTAACGATATACTCAATGAGTTTTCGTGAGAAACAGTCAGGCTTCTCTTATTCCTGGTTTGAATAATGTTTTACGCAAAGTAATGCACGGCAATTCCATGTGTACATTCCATGTATTAACATGAGGTGCCGTAACATAAGACCCCTGATCTCCATGTGGAGAGAAACGTTGGGGTTGTAGATGGGTTTGAAAACACAGGACTTGCACCTTGGGGACTGGTGTTCGTGTCCCGGTAGTACTAAGCCTTACCACAGCCTTTTGTTTTCCTTATCCTAACCATGTCGCACCTTTAGCTTGAGTTTAGGGATTGTGATGGGCATTTTTCTTTTCTGACCAAATGTTTAAACAAAACAAAAAGTCGAGAGTAGTCAATAATGAAAATAATAGCCTAAATATAATGTTGAGTATTCTGCAGATAACAGTCTCCATTTGCTTTTTATATTGACTTCTTCCTCATCTTCCCCCCGTACACACCATCTCCTCCTCGGCACCACCTCTCTCGCTCTCTTTCTCTCTCTCAGTGCCACTGTGCCAGTCACCCTGCTCTAGGGCTCTGGAGATATTTCAAACATATCTGGGAAATCAATCTTACAGCAAACTGAAGGAAAACATCGAATGTCATTGAGCAATAAGTATGAAGCCTGTCAGAGGTAGAGCTGAGGGCTGGGCCTGCGGCGAGTTTGGCCTGCCAGTGTCCCATTGAGAGGCCTCATCAGCTGGGCCCCCTGCCTCTTCATACGCACGCGCATGCACGAACACACACACACACACACACACACACACACACACACACACACACACACACACACACACACACACACACACACACACACACACACACACACACACACACACACACACACACACACACACACACACACACACACACACACACACACACACACTGACAGAGAACCTAAGAATGCAGTTTATGCTGTTGGTGTTGTTTTTTTTAGTTCACACCACTTTCATGTCTCTTTGGGTTATTACGATAAAACCATTCTCATATCTCATGCAATTATTCATTTTTCTTATCTTGTCAAGTTTTGAAAAGAAATGTGCTGTGCATTAAATAAAGGCATAGTGAGTATTTAAATGCTACAAAAGATGGAGAGGAAACATTGATGGTGACATGACATAAAGCTGTACAGTCGTTTTGTCTGACAATTCAAAACCTGAATGATATTCATTTAACTGTCATAGAGGACTTAGAAACCAGAAAATACTCATATATGAGAGGCTAATGACGTCATATTTTTATCTTTATATACATTTCTGTAGCCAAAATTAATGATTCCAGCAAGCTGTAATAAAATACAAACAAAACATGAAATAAGTTATCTAAGTTTCTGTTCTGTGTGAAGAGTTTTGTCTAATGTAAGCATTAGAAGCAGTTATTTTAATTGAATAACAGCTTTCTTATTTCAGATGTAATTTTTAATATTTGGATATATGTTGAAATGTGATATTGGTTTTAACCATTACACCTAGCCAATAGCACACTGTCTCACAAAAAAAAACACATGTTTTGAATCTTGATGTCCTCTTGTACATGTTTCAGGGTTATCCTTTACATCTAGCAGATGCTCTCAGGCAGTTACACAGACATGGAAAACATAAGCGAGGAAGATGGATTTCAGAAGGCAGGAGGGGAGAAGGGCAGGAGAAAGGGAGAGACCAGGCCCAGACAGACAAGTGAAGGGAAGCAGAAGTTGATGAAACAAGATGTCACCATTGATGGGTCATTACACCCAAGTAAGCATGGGACACTAGCTGGGCCTGCACTGCCCCCCTCTCTTTCTCTCTCTTTTTGTCTCCCTTTCCGACAAGAAACTACAAAATATGCTCTTGCTTTATTGTTTCTCGCTATTACTTTTAAGGCTCTGTGCCGATTATCCTCACGGTACGACAAATCACCGCAGTTCCGTGTCGCAGCACTCCTAATTGGCCCTCTCATATCCCCATACACATGTGTTTACATCTCCAGGTCAATTGAATTAGGTCTTATAATGAGCCTGGGTGCTGAATTTCTAATGCAGCTCAGCACATTGAGGCATAAACCGGCACAAATCAGGTGAATCCAGTTAAGAGTGTTTACACTTTACAGCACATGCATCCAGTATTTATGTCGCGGTCCCTTGTTGCACCCATCCTGTTGCTCATTATCAAGCCTACATGAAGATCAGGGCAACAACGTCTATGATGCCACATCAACGGGTCGAGGATATGAGATCAAAAAGCAACACTAATTTACAAATCCCTAGTGTGAGAGTTTAATAGTAAAGCTCAACCATTATTTGTTTTAAAGCTTACTTATTATTTGGCTACTACAGACACACACAATGCCCATATTACACAGCCAGTGACCACATCTCAGAGATGAGCCGATTGTTAGCAGTGAGATGTTAATATTCGGAAGAACTTGAGGTGCTACGCAAGTCTGGATTTAAGTGTGCAAGGGATGAATGAGTGATCTGCCAGTGATTTGCAGTGATAGTGAAATGTTTGTTTCTGTTAATGGGCAGGGGAGCGCGGAGGAAAGCACTGTGATGTGAATATGGCAGAGTGGCAAAAGGATTTGATGGTCCTCAGGCTGTTCAGCGGCAGGGAACAAAGAGGTTATCATTTAAGTATCTGATGGAATAGATACAGGAGAGCCACTCGACTGTGAAATGTAAGGTTTCATGTGTGTTCAGCTACTCATACGTTATACTTATTGCACTGTATTATCAGCAGAATATTGACAAAATCGACATAAAAGCTACCTGACAAGCTTTGATTAAATTAAATAAAAAGTTTTATTGCATGCAAACAATCCAATCCTTGCCTTCTCTATCAATGAAATAAAATTGCCAAACTAATGTAGTCAGTGTCAGGGTAAGAGTTTCAGGTTGTCACACATGAAGAGTGGAGTAACCCAGAGGGACCTCACATCAGCTTTCATGTGTGCATTTAGACTAGTGAGTGGAACTAAAACCTGGCCCGCGAAACAAACACGCCTTGGCTCTATTGGGACACACAGGCGACAATAACAACCAAATTAACCATGCACATGCAGGCGTCGGCATGTTAAGCTGATAGCGGTGAGCCGTGTGGGCTCAGTCAGTGGCCCTGGGTCCACTCTGGTCCACTGATTCAAGGGACTAAAACGAGCCCTCACGCAGCCAGGATTCTGTACTGTGAAATTAGACCAGGGTGTGAAAGTGGAAAAACCAAATAAGCATGAGGTTGGAACATGGTATCACGCTCTCTCGCCTGTCTCATTCCCGCGCTTCAACACTGTCAAACTCAATAAAGATGAAAATTGCCCACGATCAGATGTATCTTGGTTTCACTGTTGTGACTAATGTGCCATCTTTGCCTCAAGCTCCTCAAATACCGTCTCATGTACCTCTAACTTGCATTAATAAGCTGTGCACATATCTCTCAGCCAACAAAACAGAATAATGAAGCAGTTTCACTTAAACTTATTTTATCATTTTTTCTAAGCATTTTTCTCCATTTCCTGTTACTCCAAGGCAACAAAGGTCAAGAGACTGCAACTTTTCAACTTCCTTATGTGTGTATTTCTCTGTACATTGTTTCATTTTTACAAAACTGAGGATTCCTTCAATACATTCTATCAGATTTCTTACTCCATCCATCCATCTTCAACCGCTTGTCACTATCAGGGTTGGGAGGGGGCTGGAGTCGATCCAAGCTGACATTGGCGTGAGGCGGGAGTACACCCTGGACATGACGCCAGTCTATCATAGGGCACATAGAGACAAACAGAGACAGACAACCATTCACACTCACATTCACACCTATGGGCAATTTAGAGCAATCAATTAACCTAACACCTGCATGTCTTTGGACTGTGGGAGGAAGCCGGAGAACCCAGAGAGAACCCACGCAGGCAGGTGGAGAACATGCAAACTCCACACAGATTTCTTTCTGTCCTGCTGAAATACTCCTTTCACCCCTGACATGTTGCAGCCTTCATGCTGGCAGCTCTAATAGCATTCCATCCACAGAGACCTGACTAACACGGCTTGATCTACACAAAGACACACACACACACACACACACACACACACACACACACACACACACACACACACACTTAGTTGAAATACACAGAGATCAGAGGTGAATTATAGAACAAAACACACATGAACAATTATATTTTTCCTCCCCAAAGGAACTTTTTCATGCTAAAAAAAAAAAAAAAAAAACTGTGCGGAAAGAAACAGCACACACACTGACACATTTTCCTGTTACCTTAACCTTTTGGGCCTCCGCCATCTTGGTGGAATCTGAAGGTGGAGACACCAATTTTAGTATCCGTGACCACACACACACACACACACACACACACACACACACACACACACACACACACACAGCAGCTGAAACAGTCAGCATGGGCTGGCAGAGAGCTGGTCTACAGCACTCTCTCCACACCAGGCCTAGTTATACTCTGCCTGTTTGAGGTACACTGATTACTGATATTACACACACACACACACACACACACACTACCTTCACTGCAGGGTATGTGTAAACTCACCATGCAGAAGCAGGTCGCTGCATTAAACACAAGCATATGCTAGCAAGGAGTCTTGCTATGATCTTGCACACAGCACTCCACTAGACTGGGCTTCAGTACGCTACACTTGTCTGTATTCCACTGCATTACTTGGGCAGAGCAGGCTAATGGTAGCTGATGCACTGCCACAGTGTAACAAGTGCAGGGCCTTGGTTTCAGAATGCTAGGCTAGGCTAAAGCAAATCAAGGCCTCCTGCAGTCATTGGTGTGAGAGCCCATTTTCACAGTTCACACCCGACCTGCTAATGGCTGATCATTCATTCACGCTCTCTGTTGATTGTGCAGGCAGGGGGTTGGCCAATCGTACAGTTCGCTAATGTACCGTACATAGTGTGGATAATCAGTGAGAGCAATAAGCATGCTAATATTCTGTTGGCCATGAAAACTGAGGTCTGGTAATCTGGGAATATTTTAGAGTAGGATCATGACTGAGTTGTGGGAGCTGCAGGTTGGGACAGTAATAGACATCAAAATCTGATCAAGACCAAAACTTTCAAACGTTCAGTGAAATCCAAGAATGCAATGTATTAAGTGTACAGATGTACTTCTCATTTCCATGCATTTATGATGATAATGTTACTGTTTTAGGTTTAACTGCAAATGGCCTTCCACCATTTTTATAATTTATAGCTGTGGAGTTTATATATTATTTTCTAGACATGACAGTCACTGCGACAGACGAACTACTTTAATTTGCATGAATATTAAAAGCATGTACATATTTTTGCTTAAACTTTTCAAACTTGCATTTTCTTATAGCATGTCACTCTTAATTTTGTAATTTAGGGGAAACATTTTGTGCTTGAACATAAACCTAGTGTCAAAAGGATTACATCCACACATGTAAATGCTTATTGCACTTTTTAATTAAATGAAAATAACTTTTCCAATTGACATTGTTACTGTCTTGCCAGAGTAGTTGCTTGTGCTGAAGCCAGTTTCTATATATATATATATATATATATATATATATATATATATATTGCCACCATTGTTATCCTTTGCTTGCATGCTATTTGAAACTCAAAACAGTTGTAGCTGTCTGGTTGGTAACATGCACTGTGCCAGTTCAGTTCATCGAAGATTTGATCAAAAAGGTATGAGCTCTTCTCGTATTTTCTCTCAGTGCTCTATTACGGGAATGAACAACCATGGAGGGCAGATAGAATTGAGCTTTTCATTTTAAACACTACACCAGCTGATTTACTGATTAGCACAATTTAAAGCTGTGAGGAGAAAGTGAAGACTGTGAAGACTCACAGACTCGAGGCCTTCTGGGACATGCTTATTTCAGCTGTATCGTTTGAAATCTCGGTCCAAATACTAATTTCACTGCAATAAAGAGACTACACAACATTTTGGGGATCTTCTTCACTTCAAATCTGCTTTTGTCCCATATCACCTTTTTTGGTTTAAACAACTAACCCTGCGTAGACAGTTATGCTACTGTGTTTTGACCTTAATTGGAACCCAGACTTCTCAGATCGTCTGGGACAGGTCAGGCATTCAGTTTTTATACTCCACAAATCTGGAACAAACTTCCAGAAAACTGCAGGTCTACTGGAACTCTTAATTCTTTTAAATCAAGACTGAAGACTTTTCTATTTGCCACTGCTTTTCAGTAAACTGCACTGTAACTTCTCTAACAGTAACCATCTTTTATGTTTTAAAATGACCTTTTATGCATTTTAAATCTTTGATATGTTTTAAATGACCTTTTATGTGTTTTAAATGTATATGTTTTATGTGTTATTTCTCCCAATGTTTTTAATGTTTTATGTGAAGCACTTTGAATTGCCTGTTTGTTGAATTGTGCAATACAAATAGAAGTGCCTTGCCTTGCCTGTATGTTATGAATCTGTCAAATGTCTTTATTCCTATGCAAATTAATTAATTCTTCAGAAGCACCCATATGAAATCAACAAAGTTTTTAGTAGTTTGTCTAGAAGAATGAAGCCTTCTAATGTGACCGACACTCAAACTAATCTGTGACAGTTACTAAACCTGATTATGTTACTAATTAGTGAACAGTGGCTAAGGGAAGAAAGAACTCTCACAAATAAAAGCCTTTATATATTAAGGCAGCCTGCCTCAGGCAGCATGGGACAGTTAACAGTAAAAGCATATTTCACTCGGTATAATTAACGTCAGTTTATAGAGAAACAGTGTACACATTCTCCCCAGTTTTCTCACTTTCATTGTATTTATAAATTCTAATTGACATTAAGCCTGTATCAGCTTAGCCTTTTCTGCGTCAGTAAAAAGCTGTGAGGCGTGCTGATGTGAAACATGTTGCATCTGCCTCACTCACAGGTTATTCAAAGTGCATTAGGAGAACCTTGTAAAATCAGTCTTTGAGATCACGGCGCATTTTCTGTGCGACTTCACATCCTTACCCTGTGGATGAGCTTGACTCTGCTACCCTGTCCATCTGGATTTCCCAGCTCATCCCAGAAAGTCCAGTTCTGCCAAACACGACAAACTTCCTCAACTAGATTAAATTACAACACGAGAGGGAGCGTGCAGCCACATCATCAGACTTAAATGCTCTCCAGGCTAAAAAGAGAGTGATAGAGTTAGTGCCAAAGAAGCATAATTAATGTTCTTAATTGGGCCTTCCCTTAGAGTGTCGACTGATAGTGCACTCATAGCCAGCCATGGCTCCGGGGCCACTGCCATGCGCTGTTAATGACGTGTGTCCTGTGCCTGTCTGATCTCATACAGTTGCTGGCCTTTCCTAGCAGCACTCTGTCTCAGACAACACTGAGCTGTACACTGTGGTCAGAGGAGGGGGTGCACTCTCAAACATCATCAAGCTGCAGAGCAGAAACTCCAAAACATGTTTTTCCATACTTCAAGGGCTCAGGCTCATCATGTTTTAAGATGACCAACTCCGGCTTGTTGAATGATAAATTGAGTCATAACAAGTCCCCTCTTTGTCCCGTCTGGTTCAGCCTTTGTCCGCGACAAGATGGATTTAACCTGCTGAACCTGCTCTCCCCCCAGAAGTCTCTCTCCTCCGCTCTCTGACCCATGGTTTGGTGACACTGGATGGGCACCGAGGTATAAATCCACTGTTAGACCCCTGCCACAATTAAGTCAGGTTTGATATACAAGCCTGTTTGGCAGGGGAAATGGTTTGTATATCCATTTCTGCTGAGATGTGTTTGTATGTTTCTATTGCTGTAGGTTAAAAGATTAAATAAATGTAACTTTGGGCATCCTGGATGTCTATTGGAGAATCATAACTGCAAAATTCCTTTATTCTACTGTATATCATACTTTTGCTACTTGCTCTCTTTTCTTGTCTCTTTACAATATGGTCAATCATCCAAAAATGGCAATAACCCCCACCTAAAGAGGGTTGTATAAAACAATAATAAAATAAATTATGAACAGTCCACACTATATAGCTGCCAGATTTCAGGCTTTCTTCAATATAATGGAGCAGATATTTTTAAGTCAAAGGAAAATAAAATTTGTTGAGTTTATAGCTCACTGGACTCCATTTTTCTGGGAAACATCACACCAGCAGGGGTCAGTAGTGCACTGCTGTCAGAGCTCCTCATCAGCAGCTAAGCAGGCTCCCTCTCTCACACCAACTGCACCAAGCTTTCACATGGGTTACACTGGTTATTTAAAATATATAAAATGTAAGTCAGTAATTCACGAACAAGAGCTCTCATTTTTAATGAACTTATGTTAGAGTACAAGGCTGAGACATCACTAATGCACAAAGGTAGAGACATACATTACTTTGTAATTGATAAATTTAATCAGCATTTATAACATTCACCTCAGTGAATCCAGATATCTCATGACGTACTGGCCTAAATTTTGTTCACTTCATTTTCACATCTAATTAGATATCATTAGAGTGCACGTCTAACTATCTATTTTTGCTGTCTCTGCATAAGTTGTTTATTTTTTGCATTGAGTGACAATTAAAAAATTACAAGAAGAGATAAAAACGAGGGAAGGGAATGCAGACTTTAAAACATGCACCTCATACTTTAGTAAATAAAGGCCCTTTAGCTGCATCTGCACAGAAATCAGTGCGCTGATATGTTCCTTGGCTTCCATGGTCAGAGGGACGGGGTGGCAGTTTAGTGGCCAACATGGGAAAAGACTGACACACTTTCTCTTTGTGTTTTCACCCTCAGGCAGAGAGCTAATTAAGGAGGGACTCTAGTTTTATTTACTGTCAGCTCCTGGCCCTGGGGTGTGTGTGTGTGTGTGTGTGTGTGTGTGTGTGTGTGTGTGTGTGTGTGTGTGTGTGTGTGTGTGTGTGTGTGTGTGTGTGTGTGTGTGTGTGTGTGTGTGTGTGTGTGTGTGAGTGTGTGTGTGTGTGTGTGTGTGTGTGTGTGTGTGTGTGTGTGTGTGTGTGTGTGTGTGTGTGTGTGTGTGTGTGTGTGTGTGTGTGTGTGTGTGTGTGTGTGTGTGTGTGTGTGTGTGTGTGTGCGTGTGTGTGTGTGTGTGCGTGTGTGTGTGTGTGAGAGCAGGACTGATTTTGCCCTATCTGAGACCGTTCTCAGTCACACCAGTTTAGTCTGGCCTTGCCATTTTGCCCACATTCAGCCAGCGGCACTATGATAGTGGTAATGTTGACCGTTATCCTTTAGCTAAAGCCTCTCTTAGAAGGGTATCTTCACAGCGATGCAGAGAGGTGCCCGGCATGGGAGGCAACGCTGTGGGGAGAAATGTAATTACTATGCCCTCAATATGATACAGATACCATAGATATATCAAAGATGTGATATGGAGATCCATTGTGCATCACAATGAGGCATCACAAGGAGATCATTATGTCATATTTGAATCAGATTTCTATAACTGTACAGCAGGAACTATTTAAAAACATCCAAAGATCTGCCCCTCTTTGTCTGCATCATATCATTTATCATTCACCAGGGAAATATCTGAGTTAAAATGTCCTTATCAACCTCATCACATTTTAAAGTCAGTGCATGTCTAAAGTGCTTTATCATCATGAGTGGATATATTTTTAAATAAATATCATGCTTTAGATTCAGATTCAATCATAATTTAGACTTCTTAAACAGTCCTTTCTTGATTTTAGATTTTAGATTTTAGATCAGATATTGCTCCTTTCATGGACGCTTGACTTTCACTGTGCATAACGATGTATGTGCAGAGTTTGACACTAGAAGACTTTTCACATTCATCTGCTGAATGGGGAAAGTTTTCACCTCAAGTCTGAGGTTAAGATGCATGATGCATGATGAGCAATATTTTGTGACATCACAACTAGTTTGGAACTTGTCAACTCCTGCAAATATATGCTAAGAGTGAACTTTTGAAACAAAAGATGATGTATAAATGTATAGAGTAGTAGAGTAGACATGCCTTTATGTCTTTCTTTTTTTTCTCAAAAAATATTATTCAAATGAATATTTTTATATATCTTAAAGCATGTCTAATGGGGATCTTTAAATCCTAGGGAGACAGTTCAAATAGTACTCTGACAAGTTGTCATTACAAAGGTTAGAGACCCCTTTCCAAGCCTTTATACTGTGACCTTATGGATTCTGATCTTTTAAAATTCCCACTGTCTACCAAGTGAAGGATACAGTACTTCAATTCTGAAGCTGTATTCTTAGAATAGTACATGCTATTCTCTTAAACCTAGCTTAAATGTACTGCCACTTATAACAAATACCCACTGTCTGTGTTGACTGTGGATGGTCATTTGTTGTTAAGCTGACAGTGGACATCCTCCCAACATCCCCTGATGTTGATCAAACAGAACCTGCAGTCCCCCACTGGCCCCAAGCTGATTCAAACAGTACCTCAGCAGGACTCTCTTTACAGGGTTCCACTACAGCTCCATTTGTTGGTGACAGCACTGCTGTTAGAGGTGACACACCACAGTCACAGGGGCAGCCCTCCTCCCCTCAACCCTCTCCACCACCATCCACTCACCCAGCAGTGGTGCCCCAGTGAGCCCTGTACCTCAGCCATGTCAGTCAATAAACTGCAGGTGGCCACACAAACACACACACACACACACACACACACACACACACAGATTTTGAGGGGAACCACATGATGCAGAGGGAAAGGAAGTGAAAGAAAGGAAGTGATGGATGGATAGAGAGTGTTTGAGTGGTATCTGAACAGCAAGCACAGCGAGGAGAACTCTCATTATATGCTGTGTTTTCTGACAGTGACGGTGCTGTAGCTGTTTTAGGGAGCTGATGACCCAAGTGACCCGGAAAGCAAGGCGTGGCCCACACAGCTGTGGTCACCGTGCTGATCTCACACAGTGTAATTAATGCACACAATCAGAGGTGTCTGCATATGTGTGTGTATGTGAACACGCATGCAGGGGTTTGCCTGCTTATTACAACCAAACAGTGAGTTACAATCTGACAACAGAGAGCTCTGGGTAATTTCCCATCATGCCTCATCAGGAACAGCGGGAGGCCAAGAGCCTCGCCACATCAGCTCACACTCGGACCTGGGTAGAAAATTACCATCATTAAACAGGGATGTGTGAGAGAGAGAAAGAGGGAGCCAAAAAAAGAGGGCCTGTGATAGACAATGGGCTAGACGGAGACTGGCAGAATGGAAGACAGACACTTTATCAGATGAAAGGAAAGAGGGAGATTGGCACAGTCTGACCACAGTAAATGCCAAAATCATGATACAGTATTGATCAAGGAAAAATTGAGTTCTCAGTATCTAGCGTCCACAAAAAACAAATCTATGATACAATTTCACTTTGACGGATAAACACAACAGAGCTTTACCAGTTTTCTCGTCTCTCTTTTCACCGTCTGTTTTTTTCTCCCTCTCATTAGCGAGTGGCTGTGATTGCATTGGATTGAACAGTGACTATATCGATCTGGTCAGCCCTCTGAGGACCAATGTAATCAGTGTTCTCTGTCTCTGCGGGATGAGAGGCAGGTGGTGGAGGGCGAGATTAGCTGTAAGACAGGTGGGAGAATAGCCAGGAGCCAAGCACCAAGGATCCCAT
Organism: Echiichthys vipera; assembly: GCF_963691815.1. NCBI lineage: Eukaryota > Metazoa > Chordata > Actinopteri > Perciformes > Trachinidae > Echiichthys > Echiichthys vipera. The sequence continues at coordinate 20,666,538 of NC_139826.1, forward strand.
ATATTGTATATGAGATTTATTTACAGTTTATATATCTTATTGAGCAAGGTGAAAAGGTTCACAAACAAAAACAAGGAAACAAAAACACCACTTTCTACAGCGGTGGAAAAGGTGCTCAGACGTTTCATTTGTCCACAATGGAAAGCTGTTGAAACAGTTTTATAAAACTATTGATGCATACTATTTGAACCAAACAGAGGCAGTGTCTTTTGCGTGTCAAATTTCAATCTTTATTTCATAACTGAAATAAAAAAGATCTGCGGCAAAGCTCTGAGCTGAATCCCAGTCTCTGATGTGTTGTCTCAAGTCTGCTTACAGTGATACCTAAATATTAGAATCTATTAGTTAATCTTAAAATCATGGTCTGCTACTTAAAGACATCTGTAAAATCACAACCACACTGTGAGCTGAGACTTGTTTTGGTTGTTCTTGGAGGGACACAATGTTTCCTGACAGTCTGCAGTCCTGTAGCTCCATGGCCTTCTTGACAGCTCTACTAGGCCCATGGCTCTTCTTAACTCCTTCTGTCTTCCTATCTTTTTCTCAGCCCAATGCTGAAAGTCTTTTACCCCCCCCATCCTCTACCATTACATTCAGTGTCCCTGCACATATGTCTGCAGCTCGATGTTACCCATCTAGACTCCCTCTTGCTTTCTAATCCCACAGTGCTCTTTTATTTTCTCCTCTCCTCCCACTTCCTATAGTTCTCTTGTGAAAATAGCAAAACATAGCATCACTTGATCACTTGACTGAGTTTTCGCCTGACTGCTCTGCTGGCTAGAGATGAGAGGAAGGAAGAGATTTAAAAAAAAAAATGAGATGGAAAATAAACAAAGAGAAGAGAGAGACTGAAAGACCCAGGAGGAGAGATGGACATATGCAGACCAGAATTTTGTTGAAGAGCGGTTGTACTTTGCCCAGCATCCCCCACCATTCTAGAACACATATTCTATCTTTACTAACACACAAACACCCACACACACACACAGTCACCCACACACACACCCAGACACACACACACACACGCACACACCCACACACACACACACACACACACACACACACACACACACACACACACACACACACACACACACACACACACACACATTCCTCATATAAAGGCCTACACAGATGCGCTCTTGGTGAGGAGGAGAGGAGAGAGAGCCTTTGCATGGATGACCCAGTTGGGCTTGTGCCAGTTCTGGAGGAGCCTGGAGCCAAAGTGTAGACCTGGAGACACACACACACACACACACACACACACACACACACACACACACACACACACACACACACACACACACACACACACACACACACACACACACACACCATCTGGTCCCGTGCCTTTTAATAACTGAAACAAGGCACAAGATGTAGGCAGCATGGTGCATGGTTTCCCATCAGCCTGGCAGCGAGAGAGCAGTAAGTAACAATAGCAACAATAGCCCTGAGAACAGTAAATACATAAAGCATTACAGGTGTAGATGGAAACACAAGGCTTAGGATGATAAGGCCTTTGTTTGCAGAAAATTGGAGAATTTTTTAAAGGAGAATTTGCTAAAGGAGAGTGCAATGCTTTTATGGGTTTCAACACACGGGATGTTCAAAAAGGTGCAGCCGTGCTTTCTCGCCATACCCAGCATAAATTCT